>NW_004567129.1:20641967-20735944 GCF_000260355.1 Condylura cristata | reverse complement strand
CTATCTATCTATCTATATCCTTACAGAATATCTATAAAGGGATTGTGCTTCATTTCGATCAAGAGATGATCATTACTGGCTGCAGTCAAGGTTTAACTTTCTGATGCTAAAACTTACTCTATAACTTCCCTACTGGGAAGAAAGTCACTGACTTTCAGATCAGTTAATTCATTCCATCTATTTTCCCAGACACCTGCCATGCCTCGGGCTTTGTGCTAGAAGCCAGGGGCACCAGCAAGAATATATTCCTGACTGTCCCTCTCTTCTTTAGTCTACCTTTCCACACCTCTTCGTTTCGAAAATCTTCTTCTGTCTTATCCTTTTAAACGTTTTCAGGGTAGTGAGAGTGCAAATATTTCAAGGCAATTATACAATCGAAAAATACTTGTACTATAAAAAAATCAGATTTTTCAGTGAAATTATAGATTCAATTAAATTTAGAGTGACAAAGATCCTACAGTATTCTTTATTCTCAAACTCTGATGTACATGAGAATTACCTACTCTGTTTTTATTGCAATACAGAGTTCCAAGCCCCTAGACCACTGAATACTGTACAATTGTGGTTTAGCCCACGATGATGTGTTATATTTCAAAATATGTTTTCTGTTTTAAGATGTAAGTGAAGGCTAAATTGAGCTTTTGAAGGGGAATGATCTCATTTTGCCTCACAGGGTAACTAGTCCCAGCACCCTATGCTCGAGTTTTCTTTTGATATTGTTTCTCCACTGTTTAAATGCCTCTGTGTAATGTCTAGACTAGATAATAACTAAGGATCCACCAATGTCATAGTCCAGTAGCATCGCATGCTTACATTAGCAATCCCTTCTCTTTACAGGGAATTAATTAGCCACAATTTTCACAATTTGATCAATATTCAATTAGAATGATTTTAAGAAATGTTCTGAAAAGGAGAAAGGCAAATACTGGATGATTTTACTCATATGAAGACTATAAAGAAACAAAACAACAGACAAAACTAGACCGAAATAAATTCTAGAAACTCTTAACTCTGGAGCTGAGGCCACCACAGGGTGGGGAGCAAGGGGGACAGTGACCCTAAAGAGCTATGGTGGAGGACCACAGGTGCCTTGGTGGTGGTTGTGGTTTGGTGACCTGCATCTAAAGGGGTGCGGCACCTGCACGGCTAAGCCATGTAGAGTCTTGTAGAACAATATTGCCGCCACAAAAATAATACAATTTGATTTTTAAAAGAAACATTTTGTTAAAATACAGGCCCTATCTTTTTCTCTCTTTTTTTTTAAAGATTTATTTATTTGTGCATACAGAACTGGGGTGCAGGCCAGAGGCTCAGGGGCAGTGAGAGGCTTCACCAGAGACAGAGCGGGGAGCAGAACAGGCAGATGGATGAAGTACACTGCTGAGGGGAGCAGCGGGCGGGTCAGGAGAGGTCTGCCGCGCCATGTGGTCACCTCCGGGGCAGGTGGGAATCGAACTCATGCGGAGGTGGCTTTCTATTCTCAGTGCTGTGCTTTAACCCGCTGTGCCACCAGGGAGGGCCTACAAGCCCTGTCTTTTAACAAAATGTGGCAACTACATTTTGATCTGTTTTATTTATATTAAAACATAACATGTATGGATATTTGTGTAGTGAGCGCCTCGTTAGGTTTAACCAGGGATCCATTATATTAGCAAACTCACAGCTGTGAGGCTGTGTGGGTGCAAGGAAGCTGAAAATTAGAAACTTGAGTGGATTTCAATACCGAATTCCACACCAAACATAAGCAAATGAGAACTGAAAAAAAAAATAGTAATAATAAAAGCTAAGTTGAAGAAAAATTAGCTTTCACGTTTTCTCATTTTAGCAGTCCCTGTTTTGAAAGATGCCCAACTGTAAATCTGTGAAATTGAAAGAACTGAGCTTTTTAAAAGAAACTCTGGTAAAGCATCTGGGATTGTAAATATCTTCCATGTATCACCTCTTTTTCTGTCCCTCTTATTCTCATGGAAAAACATTCCATTTTTATCTCAATTGCACAATTAGCTAGTTTAGGAATGAATTACCCCATGCCATTCCTGAAATCCAAACTCCCCCAAGTGAACTTTCACATCTCCACCACAGAAATCTTTTTGCACTATTAATATGGTTGTGGCACTTGTGCAAAATCTTTCAACAGAGCTGTGCTGACTTAAGAACAGACTTGACATCTACAGCATTCATTGCTGATGTGTACTTCTTAGTGTACTTCTCAGATTTCACCTGAAACACAAATTTCAGATTATGTGTCATTTCAGTCCTAACAACTTTATATGTCCATGTCTCTGTTCCCAGGTTTTATACTTGTGGGTTGTGGTTTGTTATTATAACCAGGCAATTTCAGCTCAGCCATCACTAGCTTTCTTAACTCCTCATGCTGTCTCTGCTGCGGTTGTCAGAAATCTATACCTGTATTGAAGGACAGGCTATTTCAGCACCCAGCATCAACATGAGAATGGGCTTTTAAGCCTGAGTGTCTGCATATCTTCTCTGATGGATTTGAAGTGAACATGGTGATGATCATCCCTTCATGCACTTACCTTGAAAAAATTTGACTGAAATTTGACAATGGGATATATATTTTATATTCTGGCATATTAAAAGGGAATGTGTTCTGTTTCTGTTTTCCTATAGTTCTACCTTACATTATTACATTTTTTTTTTATCATATCCTCTCTTTTCCTTGCATTTTCAACACTACCCTTCTCTTTGAAATGCCCTTTTTCTGGGCCTCCCTGGTGGCCCAGGGGTTAAATCTCAGCACTATCATAGCTGTGAGTTTGATCCCCTTCAGGGAGCTGACCCACATGCACAACAGACCTCTCCTGTCTGGCCCACTGCTCCCCTCAGCAGTGCGTTTCACTCTATCTGCATGCTTTGCTTTCTACTCTGTGTCTGGTGAATCCTCTCACCCCACCCCCACTTCTGGCCTACACTCAGGCCTTCCATGCAAAAATAGACAAATGAATTTGAAAAAAATGAATGCCCTTTCTCTCCGAGCTTACTGACCAATGACTAATACACATATAGAAAAATAAATTGAGTATATACTAACCATTAAATATACCCACATACTTCTCAAATTCAATTCTTAGAAGTTCACTCAATTGTAATAATATGGATACAGGAAATCCTTGAATAACAAATATATTTTATGGAAGCTAGTTATAATACATTATAATTTAAAAATAACAAAAGAGTTATGTAAATCATCAGATTTGTGTCTACTAGAAGTGAGTCTATTAAATTATCAAACATGGAAATATTAAAGAAGGTATAGGAATATTTTAACTTAAAGAGAACTATTTCAAATGACTTTCTGAATAAACAAGCTTGTGTTCTAAGACAATAAGGATCCTAGTGAAAAGTGTGAGAAATCTGGAATTAGGCAAGCAAAAAATACAAATACCTTTGCTATTTATTCCAGTGCCTTTATAAACCTGTTTCCTTTCACAGTGGTAAGAAGTTTGTCAACTAAAATTAGAGGTAATGGATTAAACTTCAACTAGCACTAAGAGAACAAGGTAAACACGTGTAACAAGCAGTTGGCATAATGACATACTGCATCAGTCAATGAAAGTTAACAACTGGGTCCTCCCTGGTGGTGCAGTGGGTTAAAGCACAGCACCATGAAGCTGACCACAACTGCTGCAGCACGAGTTTGATCCCTGACTAGGGAGCTGACCCACATGGTGTAGCAGACTCCTCCTTTCTCACCCGCTGCTGCCCTCAGCAATGCACTTTGTCAATCTCCCTGTTCTACTCCCCACTCTGTCTCTGGTGAATTTTCTCACCACCTCTGGCCTGTACCCTAGTTCTCTATGCATTAAATAAATAAATCTTAAAAAAAAAAGAAAAGTAAACAACCTCTGGCTCATTGGGCCCACTGTATATATGACATCCAGTGTGTATTTCCCATAAGCAGGCACAAAACAGAAGTTGCACTATATTCCAGATTCTGATTTTTGTAGTACATTTGATATTACTCTTGTCCCTTTAGTTTTATTTTTTTCACTCTCCTTAAAGTAGTCATGGGGTGAATGAATGGAAATAATAAATGGCTTTCTCTTTTGAATTTGGTGTGATAGTAAAATATTAAGAAATATCTCTTAGGGGCCCTTCATGGTAGTGCAGCAGGTTAAAGCACAGCACTAAGAAGCTAAAGCCACTTCAGCATGAGTTCAATCCCCACCCCTGAGGTGACCACATGGCGAGGCAGACCTCTCCTGACCCACCCACTGCTCCTCTCAGCAATGTACTTCCCTCAATCAGCCTGTTCTGCTCCCAGCTGTTTTTGGTGAAGCACCTTCCTGCACCTCTGGCCTGTACCCCAGTTCTGTATGTATAAATAAATCTTAAAAAAAAATGAAGTATCTCTTAAGAATTGCAGAGAGTAAGATGTACATCAGTAAAAAATGGCAACTGGAATGATGTTATAAGTACATTTTAAGTAAAAATTCCAAAAATGAGAAACAATAAATACTATCTTCTTTTTTTACTTTTACTCTATAGATATCTGCAAAGAGAGCCCATTGTACTATTGGGAAAACTGATTCTAATTGCTTTATTGAGGAAGCAAACAGACTCTTTGTAAACAGACTCTTTGTGGGTTCCCCATTGAGGGAACCCACACATTGACCTGGCAGCAGTGAGGCTCTGTGAGTGACAGAGATAGCAGCAGCAGTAGTAAAACCAGTAGAGAGAACCCACAGAAATGAGTGTTGACTCTTGGCTAAATCCTGCTCCCACTGTTTTCATATATTTACTCATTTTAAAAAGTTCTATAAGGTATGTGTTATTATATTCTTAGTGTACCCATGACCACAGTACAGAAAACTTAAGCAAAACACTCAATGCTACCCAGCTGATAAATAATGGTACCAATGCATTCCGAGCCTCGTGCTTATATGTTACCTCTTCATCAATGACTACAATTAAAGCAAACAATCCAGGAGAATCTAAAATGTTAAGGTGAAATGCAAATGCAACTTGTTGTCTATGAAGCATGCACTCTAGAGTCACACTATACAATACTGAAATCAGGGGTTGTTTCCTAATCTGTAAATCACAGTACCTACTATCTAACTATGCTGTGAAGATCAGGTCATATACTCCACATCGCAAGCTGAAAAAAAAAAAAAAAACACCAAAAACTGAATGATCGATGATTGCAGCAAGTATTCTCATGATAAGCTAAACACATACAATTAACCTGAGGCTAAGAGCCTCAGGTTATTGCTTTATTTTTCATTCATATCCAAGAACACTGGCAGTAGTATATACAAAATAAGATGCTGTTAGAATTTCTTCAACTGAAAAAGAGCTTATTCTAGGAAAATCTCCAGAGTAAAATTGTTGACATTGAGGAATTCTCAATTTAGGTGCTGTGGAGAACCAAGAAGACAAGCTACCAAGTGACAGCCCCTGGAGGGGAGCAGAAGTGAAAGTGGTGACATGGTCGAGAATTCTAGTCGGCTTGGCCCTGTCTTATGTTCTCTTCCATTTCTTCTCTCAGAGCAGCTATTTTTGTAATATAACTGTTTATCTTTCATTCATTGTAGAGACTAAATGGCATGTCACCAGGAAGCAAACAGACTCTTTGTAAGAATCTAACAAACAGATGAAGCAGCACACGCAAAGGTGTCAGTACAATCTAGAATGGGACGTGCTCTGAGCCTTTCTGTATTATTGCATTAGGAGCTACAGAAACACTTGGGGATGCCTTCCCAAGGCATCACCAGATGTGCTCATTAAAAACTTTCCATATAAAGTGACTAAGCTGTTTTTTTTATTTTCTTTCCTTTTTAAAAGAGACATTTGGATGACATGGCAGGCAGAGGGAAAAAAAAAAACAAAAAGATTTTGAGGAGGAGGTAAGTTCTGGAATCTGGTGTCGCCTTCATGTCTGTATGGATTTAGTGTGAATTCCACAATGGAAAAGCACCCAGAGGCAAGACGCAGGCAATCCAGATCATGATGAATTAAAAATAACCTCTACCAAAGGAAAGAGGAAACCACAAGAAAACCATCTAAAACTGTCCCTCCATAAGTCCTATCCTTACAGATCTTGGTTAGGTATGCAAGAAAAATATCCAGGGAAGTTACTTTTTAAAACAAATTCACCAATGATCTGATTCCAACGATCCTGTTTAAAATACAGTACCTGATAAGAGTTTTTTTTAACAACTGTTAATTTAGTACTAGCTAGCTATACAGATTCCTCCTGAGTGTTTTGAAAATATGTTTCTCCCTGTGCACTCCTACAATTAATTCTTTTTAAAAACTAACAAAATTAGTGTGCTTTAAAAAACATTTCCTACTTGCTCTCCATTAGATTGCTTTTACCATTTTCTCTCCAATACAGGTGGATTCTTTTTCTTACCAAGTTTCCCATAAGAAAAACCTTGACTCTTTTTTCCTCCTCTCTCTCACAGCCCTTTGACTTATCTAAGCTTTTAAGTTTCAATCGAACTGGGCTCAAATGCTATCTCTGCAAATAGCCTGACCTTGCCAATCACTCTTCTTCCTTTTGGATAACATGTGACACCTTCTCACACCTCCTCTCAGTCTGCCTTTGACAGTCTCACCAGGGGTTTTCCTTGGACTTTGTTCCTCAACCCAGAAAGTTCCCTGGTCTGCAATTCTTGCATTTCCCTGGGTGAAAAGCACTCTGTGCTACCTGACTATATTAAGAATGAAATGATCTCCACTTGAAGAGACATATCGATGGCATGACATTAAAATGAATACAGATGGCGGAGGTGAGGCTTCAAAGATAGAGTCCAATTGGCATACCTCCTTGACAATGTAGATTATGGAATCAAAACAAGGTTAAAAACCCACATTTCTATTCTGGGAGCTGTAGCTGTCCTTAACTGGCATATTAATGCATGCTCTTATTAAAGCAACTGGACTTTCACTGAGGTAAGCATAGAAGTTTATTTATGCTATTTTTATTTATGCTATTTTTCCAAGGCAAAGTAGACTTGTGTCTACCTTAAGATAGCAAAGAAGGTGGAAAAGGAAAGGGATTAATAGTAATGCCTATCTGTGAAATTTACTATTATGACTGCCTAGAATGTAAACACCATATAAGTGGAACATTATCTAATTTTGTCCACTGCATTATTTCCACTTCCTGGATCACTGTGTGAGAGTGATCTTTAATAAATCAATGTTGAATAAATAAATAAACACATAAATTAAATTCAGATATACAAATCACCTATAAAATGTTTCCTTTCTATGAAGGAATAACAGTCATTATATTTACTGGCACTAAAACTATAATAATTACTACTTCTACTTTGGAATTAAATTTCTAATGCTTTTACTAATACTAATAGAAAAGATTATTAATTACAGTCTATGTAGAATATAAACAGAAAGAATAATATTATCTTATATGGATGCTATATCTTCGCAATTTGTGAAATTCTACGGCTGTTCTTCAGTTCAACTGAGCTGAATCAAGGCAGTCATGACTTTGTATAGAAAAACCCACCCAAGTTTAAGAAGATAAAACAGCCTTCACTTTATAAAAAGGATTTAACAATCTATCTGAATTACACACAGACAGACATTATGTTATTTCATGTCTAGCAATATATTGCTGTTTGACATTCAGATTTATAACGTGATTTTAGGAATCTTAGCATTTGAACCAATTTGGGAGGAGGACACCTTATTCAAGATTCCATTCAGCTCCACTACATCCCAAGCAGTAGAAATATATAACATCTCCTTGAATGTCTTCAGAGACAGAAAACTGACAATATTATAAAGCTGCTTGTTATTTCACTATCTGAATATAAAGATGACTCTAAGAGCTGAAATGCCTTGTTCAAAAATTTCATCTCATCATTTCTATCTCCTCTCTTCTATAAAAGCCCCTCTCTTCTTAACTTTCTAGCCAGTAAACACGCTCCATTTTTTCCATACTATTTTCATGGCAATGATGTTGGCGTCTTTACCAAACACACTCCTCTTCTTTCCCTGCATTCCAGATCACCCCATGCCAGTGAGTCAGTGAAATGTTAGACTTTGGGAGCTCCACTTTCTGCTCTTCTAGTCTCTAAGATAACCAATAGTCAAATTTCTCTTAAAGCACAAAATTTAGCACAGCAAATCCCTACTAAAACTCCCAAGAGCAACAGGTTCTTTTCCCAAAAGCCCCACAATCTTTCACCAGCCTGGAAAAGTCTCCCTGGGCCACTCACACACTTTCCTCTTCTCTTCAGTCCCATTTTGTGGCACTTGTTCTACTGAGTGATACCGTCTTGCCTCTCTGGCTGTCTGTGCCTCACACACATATCAAACGCTCTTCTGACTCAGTACTTTGTACACACTAACTCCATTTTTCTCTGCTGTTTTCATGCTGTAAATGCTCTCCTTTATAACTTTAGCTTCACGACTTCCCCGACACAAGTGGATAAACTGTTGTGATACCACTTTACAGCGTCTCCAACTAATCCTTAGAACTGCATAAGTACTTAAATGTATTACTAGGACTTACCTAAATTTGGTTGTCATTCTTTGCTTAATATTCCATTCCCCTACTGGACAGTAACTCCTATGATGTGAGAAATCTGTTATTGTGTTCCCCAATGCTTTCCCAGCAAGAGACATGTTTCCTGGCTCATAGCAGAAATCCACAAATGTTAGTGAGTTGAACATATCAATGTTTATAATTTCCTCACAAAAGAATATCCAAATCATGACTTAGCGGGCAGAATAGCCTAATGCTTAAGAGTTCAGGCTGGGGTTGAAGTACTAATGGCTGTGTGATTTTGAGAGGTTAAAATTTCAATCCTCAGTCCCCATTTATGTAGAATAGGGATAATAACCACATTTCCCACTCAGGCATAGCATAGTGATTAGAAAAGTACATGTAAATCTCTGAACACATTCCCTAGCACAAAGCAAGCAGTGGTTAGTTATGGCTATTTATCCTGAGATTTCTGTTTGAGCTGATAAATACTAAGTGCTTGTTGTTGGGGTGAATGGTGCATAATCACAACGTCCCAATGGAGGAACAAGTTTGAACTACAAGTTAGAATTTGTATATTTTGGTTCTGTCTCCTCTAGAAAGTGTCTCTGTGGCACCATGAAACAGCTCTAATGAACATCTTTGAGCCTCAGTTTCCTTAAATGTAACAAAAATAAACTACAGCAGATCTCTCTACCCCCTCTTTCAGTATTGAAATGTTATGGGTCAAATATGCTTTGTAGACAAGACCTTAAATTCTGTAATATTATTTGAGGCACGTTTGGAGTATCTGCTAGTTTCACAATTGCCCCGAGGCTCTGTTTATGCAAGCAAATTGAAGAGGAGACATGAGGCTATTATAGAGCCAAATCTGGGAAAAGGGGACTCATTTGACCTGAACTGTCTCCTCTGATACCTCTCCGGTGATGATCGCTCAACTGCTCATTTGACAGTAGAGACAGAGCCTGAGGAAGGTTGGAGGGCAAATACAGATTGAGATAGTGAAACCTGCATAATACATCTGCACTGCAAACTCTTTGATATAGGAGATTGGATGCTGGCTGACAGCATCATATTTTGATGTCATGGTTTTTAATTTGCTTAATTTTACTTAGCTGGCAGTATCTGCCCATAGTTTTCATTACTGATTCAAAATGAAGTTTGCAAAAACAGCCCCAAATTTATGTGTGAACTTCATAGCTATGGAAAGTTCCCCTGAAAACTATTTTTTAATGTCATCTTGCATAAAAATGAGAAGTGATTTCATGAATTAACAAACCATAAAAATAGGAATGACAGGACCAATATTTAAAAGAGGATCTTCCACAAAGTGGGCTTTTATATTAGTCACCAACAAATTCTATTTTTTGAAACTCTCATGTTATCTTGACTCCTGACAGCCTTTCAGAAATGTACCCCTACTCATCATTTGCAGTCTCTACACTCACTGCTTTCTCTGTGTGGATCACTTTTCTATCATACACACTTGTTTTTCTGGACTCTTTTTTTTAAACATTTAGTTTTCATTTAAACTATGATTCCTTGTAATGGGTCTTGCTTAATATTTGCATGTACACCAGAAACCCTCTTTGTTCTTATTTCAACCTACAATTTTTCTCCCACCACCATAATTACCATTTAGATATTTATTCATAGCTACATTTTAATTTCTCTCTCTCCCCAGAACAATTATTTCTACTTTGTTCAAAGCTGGATTCCCAACAAAGCACAGAGCAGATACTTAGATACCTCTGGCTTTTGAAGTACCAGGTAAAATGTTATCTGCAAGGCCAAGTGTGACTGACTCATCAATAAAAACATTCTTTGAAAGTATGACCCGGGGAAGTGACATTTCTGACCTATTTTTGTGTTTTCTGATCTGAAGAAGATGTTGAATGGAATGATTCCTCAACCTCTTCTTTTCTCAGGGGCTAAAGAAGCATCACCTTCCCATTTGTAAAGAACTATTTTTTGTCTAAAAAAGATCACCTTCCTTTATGACTGTCCCTTTCTGCCTGGTTCAGTCCCCTCACTAACAATAAAATGAATGTAATCTGCTCCTTTAAAAAAATGCATAAAAGTGTGTTAGAAGATACTGTCCTTTGAAAATTGGGAACTGCATTTTCTTAGCTTGATTCTGTCCCCAAATGACTATTCAGTTAAGACCAATCATCAGGCACCTTCAGTGCTTAGGTAAATTGTGGTGCAGTCACGTGTAAAATGAGAAGAAGTGATAATAAGGACACTGCTTCTTGGGCTGAATTTTCTAAGTTTCAAATTATTTTGTAACTGGAGCAATCCTGTAAGAGGGAAATGGACACGTGGAGATTTCTCGCCGCGGTGACAGGGCCCTGAGAGGTGTCACAGGTAAAAGACCTATTTAAAGTGAGAGGTGGCTCATGGCAATGCCAAGTCTCCAGGGGAGAAGGCTGAGGTTGAATCGCATGGGGGACAATATCCAAATTTGATAAATTGCAAGACGAGTGTGAGTACAGGTGCTTTCTCACTTTTTAGGATTAAAATCTCCACTTGGTTTGTCATGTGCCTGCTTATTTAACCACATATCTTTTCTAAAATATCTTTACAAATGCAGATAAGTCATACCTTCCAGTAACGTGGCAGCAAAGACAAATTATACATACCTGAATATTCAGAGCTTTTTCTGATGAGGCAAGTAATTTAAGAAAAAAATGTAAATTTGTTTATTCTTTTGAGGATATCGAAATGGCAGTTTATGCAAATTAAGTGATGTGATTCCCAAATGTAAAACTATAGATTTTTATGACTAACTACATTTTAATGAAGAGATTTTTTTTAAAAAAACAAAAATCCTTTCATTCATTTGGGTGTGATAAGAACCACAAAAATATAACCATGTTCACTATAAATTCCATCCTAATATTTACATTATGGGATAATTTGTTGTTACACCAAATAAAGACATAGACTAAGTTAGTGTTAGTACCAATATTGCTTTTTATGAAATTTAAGAACAAAACAGAGGAGAGAGAGACCCAGAAGGCATCCAGAATTCAAATTTATTTTTAGAAGCTTAAGTTTAACAAATCAGAAAATTCTTATCTCACCTCACAGAGTTGTCTTTTGAAATTCTCCTGATGGAAGCAAAATAAATGAGTTGAGAGGTTTACTTATAAATAAAGAAAATACTTACAGGTATGAAAAATTCTGGTGCCTGCTACTCTATTTCAGTGTCCAATAAGCTCAACCGGGACTTCAATGCCAAGATTCCATGAATGCATTAGAACAGCAGTATGCCAAGGAGAAATAGGTAGTCATTGCACACGGACCTGTGAGGCACAGAAAAGATGAGGCGATTGTTGTGTTAATGCTGGCCAGAGGTGTCCTACAAGCCTGAGCAAAGTGAATTTCATCTCTTAAAGTCTCTCCTTTAATTGACACAAAATGCTAGTCCCTAGAATGAGATTCGGCTGCTACCTTAAGGGCTGTGGGTGCTTTATCTTAATGTTTTATTGATGGAATTCTGCCATGCCCATCACTGGGACAACATCAGGAGACTCATTAGTGAAACTTGCTCTCTGCTCCAAAGAGCCTTTACCGATCTTCCTTGCCAGTTTAAAAAGCAGTAAAGAGAAGTAGAATGATTTGAGCAGTTGCTAAAGGGTTGTTTTCTACAGGAAGTCATGAACTGCTTTTGGCATTCCTTTTTTCACCTAGTATTTTATTTCATTTTCTACTTTACCTGTAGCTCTCCAAGAAGGAACTCTGCCACAAATTGAATCTCTACTCCTTGATAGTTTTTTTTTTTTTTGCCCCCCTCTTAAACTGTTCCCAGTATAAACTCTGCTTCAAATATCCTAAAGACTTTACAACTTTCTGAACATTCTACTGTAGATGTTAGACAGGGACTAATCAAAAATGTGAACATTAGAATTTTATTAATAGCCTATTTTCCATACAATCATTGTTCATAAATAAAATTTTGAGAGGATAATACAGTTTTTAACTAAATTTTCTTTGAATAATTTACATTTGCAGAAGTTTCTATAAATGTGGTACAATGATGGAAAACACAATCTTTTCATCAGGTAATTTCCTACTTCTGAAGATGCCATATGATAAATTCTACATCAACACCAAGATATTTTTAAGTGATAATTTGTACAGCAGTATAAAGGTATTGAGAGCTATAAAACTATACGTATCTGGTAAAGTCCAAGAAGAACTCATCAACATTTATCTCTGTGCAAGGCAGATAGCTAGACAGCTTTAAGGGGGTGGTACTTGCTCAAGAAAATATGAATTTTTCAGTGTTCAGATATTTATTTGTGAACAGAGTTGGAAAATGTAACTAGCGTTGCATACACAATGGTCAACAGACTTTTGGCAAATGACTAGAGAGCGAGGGTATATTCCCCAGCTCGTCCTCTCTCCTCCCTGAGCAGCATGGATCAACACTGCCCACATTCATTGAGTGTCTTTTTTTCCCCCCACATTCCACGGGGGATAGTTACTAGGGTGATAATTCTGATTCCTCATATTTGTCCAATGTACTTTCTTTCATTATCTTGGTCTATACCTAAAATATTAACATAATCCTATTGTGTATTTCATAGCATGGTCGTAAGAACGGGTAGAAATAATAACATTTTAGCTCTGATTGGCATCGTGAGCACACGATATTTTATCAGCGGTTGCAATGGATATTGTCACCGTCAACACTATTTATTATTAATATCCACACATCCTTTTCACAAATATTGACTAGGCTTATCTTTATTTAATGAACCATCAAACATGTTAGATTTTTCTGGCTTTTATTTATTTTTACTTGGAATCTATTATTTCAATGATGGCGTATGCAAATGTTTGTCAGCTCTATTTCCTTACACATCCTGACCTTTGGTAAAATCACTATAAGCGTTTGGCCCAGAACTTCAGGCTGCCCTTAGGTCAGATTGACTTCTGCCTCATTGTTTACACATGCTATCAAATATATTCTCCAGTTACCAAATCCTAGAAGTGTGTATTATCTCTAATTCGAAGAAGTTAATACATATTCCAGGAAATTAATTAACTGCATATAAACAAAATTTGGGGGTTCATTTCAACTTGCTTTATAAATAATATCACACTAAAAAAGATAATACTTGAGGCTTTGGTGGAACTTAGAGAGTTTAATAAAGAAAACTTGTAAGAAGCATGCTCACTTTAGTTATATAAAATTGATAATAATATCATTATTAATCATTGGTTGGCTTATGATTAGGGCATCCTCGTTTAATATTTATGAGTATGAATGATGTCCACAGATAAAATGCATCTCTAGGCATTGTTAGATATTTCTAGGCACTGGGAGTAGTTACATCAGGCTGAGTAATATTTTGGTTTCATGAACATATCATCAGATATATAAAACACATTAAATTGACTTGAGAGTTAGCTATTCTTAGATATGTGTTATAGAGGGAGAATTGTCTCTCATTCTGCCAAGGGTGTTAACATTTTATTCCCAAGTGCCTGTAAATGTTACCTTCAGTAGCAGAAGAAATAGTTTGGATTTGAGATGGGGGAATTTAGCTTAATCACTTGAGTTCTTTAAATTGGCAAGTGGAAAAAGAAATTGACATGAAAAAGACTAGATTTGGTGATTGTGGATTTGAAGATGGAGGAAGGATTTACATCTAAGAAAACAATAAGCAGTCCTCCTCTTAATCAGCAGCAAGAAAAATAGAGACCTGGTTCCTACAACCTCAAAAACCTAATTCCTGACAAAGAGCAAGAACCCAAAGAACAAGAAACAGACAATCTCAGAGAACCTCCACAATAGAACGCAGCTTGCTGAAACCTTGATTTCAACCTGTTGAGATTTGCATCATGCTTCAAACCTAAGGATCTTTGAGATGCAAAATCTGTGTTGTTTTGAGACTGTAAAATTGAGATAATACCCTATGCGGCGAGAAACCACAAATGAGGTATGTAATAGATTTTGTTTGCCATTTCACAGTGGAAATTACATAGTACTTCCCAAATAATAATGATAAAGGATTTCAATAAATTTATATTGCAAAAGTTTAGTTATGCTGTATCTTTCTCATAAATTTGAGTTAAACTGATAGGTCTTGAAAGTGGGGTGCTGAGGATTGGGATAGAGTTTACATTCTTGATTTTTTTCTTTTTTTGGTGTTCCATGCAACTGTTAAAGTAATATTTCTAAAGTATAAAGTAATATTTCTAAATAAGTGGTAGTATTACAAGGAAAGCTAATTATATGGAAATAAAAGTATCAAAGTGTTTTAATCATGACAAAAAATATAAGTGTTTTCTCATTAACATATTTATTACATCTCTTAACTACTGTTAATTTTTTCAAATAGCATTATAAAACTGTTTCAACATATTTGAAATACTAGGAAATAAGAGAAAAAATATTTATGGTAGGCACAAGTGAAAAAGGCACCAATATCTGGTGGTTTGTTTCCTATATTAAACATAAAATGCTAAATTAGGTGTGTTCTTTACCTTCTGAATTCACAGAGGCCCTGACTTTTATCATAAACCCATTGGAGAGAATTCTTGCTTTATGTCAATGGACTTAGAGGATTCTAAGTAAAAACTTGGAGATAAGTCAAAAAGGGTCAGAAGTGGCCAGACAAGTCTGGGAGGAAAAGAGCAAAATCAAAATCAATATAAACACTGCCACAGTGGGTCTCTCACCCACATCTTTCTCAACTAGCCCTGGGCCAAGAGACAAGCCTGGTTTCTTCATCACATGCTCCCTGCTTCATGTGGCTTCCTCAGGTCTCCTTCTGGCTCTCCATCCTGTTTCCTTCTTCTCAGATTTCTTCTCTTCTCTTTTTTTCTCTTCTCACCTCCACCCTACTTCTGGGTGGGGCAGGGAACCTGGAAATTCCCCTTTTCCTAGGGACCACACTACACAAAACGACATGTATATTTTAAAGACTCTCCGTGATTCTCTCTAAGTGACAAGAATGAGTTACATTTCTATGAGCAGCTGGAATGTCAATTTCTCCCCAACTCTTTACCAGTATGACAGGTTTTTCCATCATTTTGATCAGCAAAACAAATGGCACTTTTATTTTACTTTTTGTTAAAACTGTTAAACTGGATTTGGCAAATTTTAATGATCTCATTTTCTTTAAACATCTTAATCACATAGACAAGTACCCTAAAAGTCAACAACAAAAATATAGCTCTGTGTACTGTGACACAGAAAGAGTAACAGCACTCAAGATGCTCACAAATTAAAGGGAAATTAGGCATTGAAAAATTAAGTATTAACTGTTAATAACAGCTATAGTTAATAATGATAGCTAATTGAATATTTGAAAGTTGCTAAGATAGTAGATCTTCAAGTTCTCATCACAAGGGAAACATTTGGTTTCTATGTATGGTAATGAATGTTAAGTAGGCTTTTATTGGTGATTATTTTCCAATAAATGCAAGTACTGAATCATTCTATTGGACACTTGATTTTTGTTTGTGTTTTTTTTCAATAGAACTGGATTGTAGGCCAGAGGTGCGGGGTATTGAGAAGATTCACAAGAGAAAGATTTGGGGGGCAGAACAGGTTGATTTATTGAAATAACACTGAGAGGGGAAGCAGTGGGTGAGAGAGGAGAGGTATGTTATGCCATATGTGGGTTGGGTATGTCCCTGGCTGGGGTTGAAACTCAGGCCATAGTAGTGATAAGTGCTGAGAATTAATCCTTGGGCCACCAGACAGGCACTCATTGTGCACTTGAACTAGCATAATCATCTAGGTCAATTATACTTTAATTAAAAAAAATAAAAAAAACATATTGTGTTAAAAGAAGAGTAGCAGAAAATACTGTAGACAAACTTGATGTATACTTGTTTTAGTGAGTGAGTATATTCAGGGGTTGTGGCTGGATAGGATGGGAAAACAGCAAAAATCAGAGTTGTTAAATGAGATTATGGACTCATCCTGAGAAGAAAGAGGAGTTGACTAAGCTGTTTCCTGCAGACTAGGAGTCTTCATGACCAAAGTGGTAGCCTTACTGGGCATTGTAAAATATTTTGTAATATTCCTGGTCTAACTGCCAGATGCCATCACACCCCAAGTTATGGCAATTAACTGTCCCCAGGAATTTTCAAATGCCTTGTTGAGCGAATTCACCCCCCTGTGTGAACCAGAGTCTAAGGCTATTGCTAAAACTCAACACCATTGCATCATCTTGAAGATTAGTAAGTAACAGTCTTTATAGAATTTGAGTCTACCAGAAGGCAAGGGTGGAGGTTAGTAAAACAAAACAGGGAAGAGGCCCAATGAACCATGGTGGAGGATTATGTTTGCATTGACGGTGCACTCTGGGTAATGTATGGTGATGGGAACCAATGTTACCTCAATAATAAAAAAATAATATAATACAACAGAAACCCATTTGGGGCCCTACTCTAGAACTGTTGAATGTGAGCCCGCATTTTAGTATGTTTCCACATGAATCTGAGTGCTAACTGATTTTGAACAACACTTCTCTAGGTGGTAGAGGCACCTAGACATGAGAATAACCTGTGCACACTGGCAAGAAGATATGACAGAGAGAACGTCAAGTGGTCAAAGGTCAGAACAAGGATCAGAAACAAGAGCAGAGAAAGAAGCAAGAGCCAGAAGACAACACACCTCGACAAAGCATCAAGATTATTTTTCTGGGGAAAGGAAATCCATACAGAGAAAGAATCAGATCAGGTATACATTTAACATATAAATGTATGTTGTACATATTTACTGTAACTCATGTTGAATGAATAGTTGAATGATTGGTGAATTAAGTTTATGTCACACACCACATTAGCAATGACTAACTTTTTGGCCAATCTGAAAATACGACCTTTTCTTCAAATCAAAGTGGAACACTAACTGCACAAGCGATTGTCAGGGAAAAAATGCAGAGTAACATTCCATATTTCCTTAAGAAGCAAATCATGTGTAATGGCTGGAGAGATATTAGGTTAAGATTAAATCTTTATATCACATTTAGATGGGTTTCCTGCTGTTCTAGAAATTAATTTGAGTTAATCATGATCTTTCCACCTTTTCTCATCCTTTTTTCCACAGCTGATTAGTTCAAGCACAGCAGCCTTACAAACTGGGAGGCCTGATTTTCGAGTTTGGCCTGAGGATAGGAAGTCAAAAGCTGGCAGAAGACGGATGCTTTGCAGTAGTGACAAATTTAGTTTCCAGGAGAAAGTTGCTGACTGCAATGTTTCAATTGGAGCAGCTTATCTGCCCGTCCAGATGTTGAAATAATGACACACGCTTAGAGAAAGCCTGACAAGAGGGAGAAAAGAGCCTGCTGGAGCGTTCAACCTGTTTGTATGTAGAAAAGAAAAGTAATACTTACTTGGATCCATATTGTGATGAGCTGTGTATATACATCTTTAGAGCTAAAACCTCACATTGCTGTATAAGAGTCAACTTTAGGAAACTAGAGGATTTTATGCTGTTGGACATATAGACAACACAGAAGTATGATCCTTTTCTTCACAGAATTAATTAATCATTAAATATGAAATGGCTCTGGGTGTCTGTGTTGAATGACAAGAAGCAGTTTAGGGTGACTGAGTGTGTACAACTTCCTGTCCATAGGCGTGACAGTGGGTGAGCTTCCTCATAACATTTCCAGCATTTAACACTACTACATGTTAAGATTATTAAGCCATAACTAGACATCTAAATGAGTTATACAGCTAAATATTAGTAAACGATAAGAGGAAAACTTTACTTAGCAAGTTGAAAGTTTGTAAAGTTGCTTTAATCTCAAGATATGGATCTTGATAATAGATTAGAGAAGGAATATGTGATATATCAGAGGGTAAATAAAAATATTAATAATTGTTTGATTTATTCAGAATGTACATAATTACATAGTATTTGAAATGCCAATAACTTAATCTAGCATGAGTGTAAAACAATAGTGCTGTTATATAATATGTCTGTTTTGGTACTTTTATGTCTTTGTTTTTCTCTCTGATTTTCTTTAAAAGGAACCCTCAGCCTCCTGTGAGAGAAACTTGTTCTTACTAGAAGTAAACTACACAGTTGTAAAATATGGTTTGCAAGATGAGAGAAATGTTTCTCCAAACATTTCACTTTTCTTAAGAGATTTCTTTGCATCTTACTTGGACTGTTGAAAGAATATTTTCTCAGTATCTCTTACGGCAACTTTTCATACATAGCTTATAAAAACTTGCTTTGTGAAAGTCTTGCTTTATGGAGTTAAAATCAGTTTACCGTGTTTTCTTAAGCATCTCAAGTCAGTCACTCTATGACTGAATCTAAATATGAATCTAACTGAATCTAAACTAATCTGAGTGTAAACATGAATCTAACTGACTTTAAAACTGACTCTAACATGAGACATTGGGTATTCAGAAAGAATGTTAAAAACTTGTATTTCATAACCAGATTTGTTTGAAACAGACAATCCTATCAATCCTATACATTCTTTTTTTTTTTATTCATACAGAACTGGGGTACAGGCCAGAGGCTCAGGGGCAGTGAGAGGCTTCACCAGAGACAGAGTGGGGAACAGAACAGGCAGATAGACGAAGTACACTGCTGAGGGGAGCAGCAGGCGGGTCAGGAGAGGTCTGCAGCACCATGTGGGTCAGCTCCAGGGAGAGGATCGAACTTGCACTGAAGCAGCTGTGGCTCGACTGCAGTGCTATGTCCTAACCCTTGTGCCATGAGGGAGGGCCTTAACAGTGTTTTTTAATGTGTCACACTCATATTGCTCTAAGTTCATATAAATGAGACACAGAGGGGAGCAACATTTATAACACATCTATTAACAAACACGTTCCTAGTTTAAATGACTTACAGAACCAAGTCAGAATTTCAGAACTTTTATAAGGGCATAGCAAGAACTGTTTGTCCACTGACACTATTTTTTCTTAAATCCTTAATTTGGCTTTTAGGAAAAACATAATCATTTGAGTCTTCTGAAAATTTCCATGAAGTTAATAGCAGAGATGGAAAAATAATTGCTTTTTCCCCTGATATGAACATACTTGTGCTCTCCTGCTACTATCTATTAGAGAAGATACACACTGATTATACAACTGATTATACTAGTTACACAAGCTGATTTGATTAAAGATTATAGTTTCCTGAGGAATATTCCTATTTTAGAATTTAAACTTCAAAACACTCTGGTTAATTAATAAATCACATTTCCAATCTCCATGTATATATACTACTCTTATTATAATTGACTATTCCTTGGCCAAAATACTTATATATACAAAAGTAATGTGCCATAATAGTATATATTGTCATAAATTCTCTAGAATTTATTTTATTTTGCAAAATGAATACTATATCCATTGAATTATCAGCTCTCCATTTGTCCCTAGTCCAGTTCATGGCAACCACCATCCTACTTTCTGTTTCAAAGAGTTTATTTTAGATGTCTTATACAAACTGAATTATACAGTGTTTATCTTTTTGTGGTTGGCTAATTTAAATTAGCAAAATATTCTCAATTGAGGTAGGAGACAGATTTTCTTCTTCTTAAAAGGTGAATATTTTATGTATGTATATATTATATATATATGCATATCTATGTAAATATAATGGATATATATAATAATGAATTCACAATATGAATTCATAATACATATTATGGATATGATGGATGCATGAATATAGGCATATGCCATATTTTATTTCTCTATTCATCTGTTGGTAGACATTTAGATTTCTTCCACTTCTTGGTTATTGTGAATAATGAAGCAATTAATATGGATATGTATAAAACTCTTCCAAACACTGATTTCATTTCTTTTGGCTATATACCCAGAAGTAAGACTCCTGGACAATATGGTATTTGTATTATATTTATTTTTAGTAACACAGTATTGTTTTCCATAGGTGCTTCATCATTTTACATCCCTGCCAAGAGTACACAACATCTTTGCCAGCATCAGCTATTTTCTGTTTTGTTTTGATAATGGCCTTCCTAATCCTGTGGTAGGAGAGGATCTGATTTGTATAACCACTAAGATTATGGATGCTGAACTTCTTCTCATGTGTTTATTAGTCATTTGTATACCTTCTTTGGACTAATGTCATTAAAGTTCTTACCTGTTTTTTAAATCAGGAGATTTCTCTGTTGTTGAGTATATTCTTTTCTGAGTAATATAAAAGTCACTTTTAGAAATTACAGGAATGTGGGGATTGATGGTGGGAATTTCACGGGGAAATCACACATTGTGCAAAAATGAAGGATGCTATAATAAAAATATTTAAAAAATTAAACTTAAAAGATGAAAATAAAAAAATAGAAACTACATGAACAATGTTTAGTTCAATGAAAGTATATCATGCTAAAATATTTATTTTGGCTATAAAGACAAATTTAGAATGCATTTTTTTAAGTTTCACAGTTTAATTTTAGTTTCAATGTGTGTTTGTTAGTTCTGTGGAGTGAAAACTGTGAGTTGTCAGTGGTTTTAAAATTCTTCTTATTCATTGTCATTATTTTACTGCAATCAGGCATTTTGTACAGCTCAGCTATTTTTTTTTAAATTTTTGTGAATATAATTTGTGTTACATTAAAACCTTTTTTTTAAATTTTATAATGAGTGTATTCTTTTCTGATACTTGCTTTGCAAATATTTCTGTCATGCATTAGCTCCTTAATTTAGAGTGTTTATCATAACGTCTTAGGGTTTTATAAATTGTTCAATGATTTTCAATCTATCATCAACTGACTACAATTGTATAGTGTCTGCTTTAATACAAATATTCTCTACTATGTTTACTTTACCCACAATATACATATTCTCACTCACTGTCTTTTGTGTGTGTTTTTTTTAAAGTACTTCCAATTCTGTATTGAATTCCAAAAGAGACACCACCTCACACCAATAAGAATGGCCCATACTAAAAAAATTGGCAAGAGCAAATGCTGATGAGGATCTGGAGAAAAAATAACCCTCTTACATTGCTGGTAGGCATACAAAATGCTTCAGCCACTATGGAAAGCTGTATGGTGGAATTTCTACTTTTCATTAATTTAAACTTTGTGCTAAGATACATGGTGATATTAGTGAAAACCTACCCTTATATTTAGGAAATAATGTGACATTATCTAATTTTCACTTGTAGCAAGTAGAAATATCTTGAGTTATACAATTTGCTTTGAATACTCATATTGCATTATACCATCAGATATATTACTTGTATATCACAGTCTAATCTAAAAATCTAAGCACCTGAATGAAAAAGAACTATTGAATATTTGTGCCCTTTCAGAAAGCAATAGCATTATGGCACTGATATTTGGTACATTTTATGTTGATGGAACAAGGATGGAATATTTGGAATGTGATACCTAGGAGAAATTCCAGTCTGTATAGAAATATCTAAAAAGGAATAACAGGAAATGAATTCAAAGTCTACCTCAATTCAAAAGTCACAATGGTTTACTGACTGTAACTATCATACTGCTTTTCTTTAACAGACTATTCAATCCATTTAACAATACAAAGAATAGGATTATTACTCTCACTATGCAAATGAGACTTCAGATACTACTGGAATAGTCCCTGGCTGGAATTATGGTAAAAGAACATGCTCATAGTTGAACCTAGTTACTGTGACAGATTCTGTGAGCTTTACCACTCTACTGTCTTAATGTTGACTCCTTCTTCACTTACTTACTTTAATTGGCTGAATATATAGCCTACTGGAGGGAATTGCAGATACGTAAGTTTAAAAATATTTGCATATCAGAGATTATTTAACTAACATATTCTGGGAATTGATGACTTACCTGTATTTTACAAATATCTAATTAATCAAGAAGCAGAAATATACTTTGAATGGAAAAGAAGGTGTTATTTTCATTAGAAATCTGGTTTGGGATAATTTGTCTCTTTTTATAAGGAAGTATATGGCCAGATTTGCCAAATTGTGTTTCAAGAGACCTAATTAAAATTAGGTGAAAGTAAAAGTATATTTTACCAAGTTCTTAATAAAATGGAGATCAAATAGGACTAATTAGAGAGAGTGATAACCTTCATTAGATTCCTTGGGGATTGCAAAAAACTATGGGTAACTCCATGGATAGTCTAGAAAATATACAATCTGCAGTTCATTTGTAGTCACTAAACTGTTCCAAATATAGGATTACACAAAATATGAATTCTTTATTATCTGATGACTAACTGATGAGTTACAATTAAGTGAATTTTTCTATTTACAGAGGACAGAATTTTCAAGGAAATATATTTACAGACAAAATTCTTGGTTGGTGATGGCCCTAGATCTTGGAAAGATACATATATCAAAATATGTGTAGGCTATACAGAGAAGAAGGATAAATAAATTCTGAGATAAGTTTGAAAGAGTCACCATTGCAAATATGCATTCTTTCCCAAAAAACAATGCTGAGAACTGTGGATATATGTTAATAATAGTTCACAGCGAGGGCCTGGGAGACAGCAAGGACCAAACTTTTGGTTTACAAAAATGACAAGGGTCCTGAATTTATTATGATAAATCCCACCCCACAAAGTTACCCACATGTTGGATATTGATCTCTCTCTCTTTCTGTTCAAAACCTACCGGGAGTAGGTCATGACATCCACCACCTAGCGTCACACTGACTTCACATCCAGAGATGCCACATAAGCGGACGCAGATTTGCTGTGGAATTTGAGATGACATGCCACTTTGGATTTTCTCATCTTTATATTCAAAAAGTTGGTGCCATTGAATATTATTGAGCAATAAGCAAGAAACAAAGTACTTAATATGTTACAAGATGGATGAAACTTAACGATTATTATACCAGGACCTCCCTGGTGTCACAGGGGTTAAGTCTCATGGCTATCAAGTTATTGCCAGCCACTGCAGCATGAGTTCAATCCCCGGCCAGGGAGCTGCCCCACATGGTACAGCAGACCTCTCCTATCTCACCTGCTGCTCCTCTCAGCAGTGTATTTCAGTGGATCTGCGTGTTCTGCTCCCCACTCTTTCTCTGGTGAATCCTTATGCCTCCTGTACCTCTGCACCCCATTCTTAGATGCTTAAATAAATAGAATAAATCTTTTTAAAAATGTTATTACACAAAATGATGGAGCTGGATTCAAAAGACATGATGTTTCATGATTCCAGCATATGAGATATCCAGATCAATAAAATCCTTAGGGACAGAAAACAGCACAGTGGTTACCTAGGGACTGGGCAAGGGAACAATGTTGTATTCAAACAGGTATGAGGACACTTAGTGATTCTAAAATATGTATCAGGACTCCTAAAGGTTCTAAAACTGAATTATGGTGATAATTATGCAAGGTAAATTCATCCAAACTATTGAATTGGGCAACTGGATGGAATTTCTGATATGGAAATTGAACTCAATAAGCTGCAGTAAAGAAATGGAAAGAAATTTTGAGCATCTTGAGATAAAATTCCAAAGATATTTCCTATGATTCCACTATAACTTTCTTAAAATACATATTGTTATATTTCCGCTTTAACGTTTAACTTTCTTAAAATACATATTTTATATTTTCTCTTTAATTTTTAACTTTCTTAAAATACCTATTTTTATATTTCCCTTTATTTTTTAAATGAAATTGAGATTGTTTTTTAAAGGAACTACCCCCCAAAAGATGTTTAATACCACTGTTCTGCTCAGTGCATCTCTATCTCATGGTACCTTTCCCTATTGCTCTAGCCAGTTCTAAAAATGCTCACTGCAGTTACCTCATTATGCCACATAGTTCACTGTTTTGCCAAATATGTTTCTTCTAAATGAAAAAGTAAAGATACAAATTTTAAGCTTACCCAACTTTTCCCTACCATGTGAGTAATCTAATGTCTAAGATTTGAATGGATTTGTTTTTTCTAAAATGACCTGTGGGAGTACAAATCCTTAAAAAATATAGCAATCATTTTTAAAGGATCATTTAGGTCTTTTGCAGAAGGAGTTTTACTCTATTTTATAATAATCAGTTTCTTCTAGGAGACAATGAAAAACAGGAATCACCAATGTCCTTAATGTCCTTAGCAGAAGTTAAAGTGCTTGTTAGAAATAAATTTACATGTATTAGTGAGCACTAAGTTCTTATTTAGAATAACAAAACTTCTTGGTGGATCAAAAGATAGGGTTCTAATAGGCAGCTTCTGCAACAGACACCTATGTGTACATGTATTTTGTCATCCAAATGGTCCTTTCAGTTATTCAACCATTCTTCAAATTCCATGTAGCCTTAGTTTTATGGAAGGCATAAACTTTGGCAGAGACGATATGGATTTTAAGTTCTTTTCTTCGTTCCTCAACATCTGTTTTTCCTCTTTTCTTTCTACACAGACTATTAGCTCCATGAAGTAAAAGATGGGCAGAATTTTGCTTTCCATTTTATTCCTGGAAGGTATCTGAAAGACTCATCCAGTGGCTAGATAACAATGAGTAAGTTTACATGTCCATGCAAAGTATATTCAATACATATAGCAATAATGAATAATGAAGTGAAATAGACCTGGCTCCTATTATCATGTGGTAGAACAGTGAAGGAGACAGATATTTAATAGATAATTATGTGTGTGTGTGTGGGGGGGAGGTCATAAAAGAGAATAAGTAAAACAGGTACTATTCTCCTCAATTACAATGTAGACTAGTGATTCTCATTCATACTGCCTGTTAGATTCTTGATGAAAAGAAAAAATACCTAAGATGGGACACACACAAAGGCAAAGTTAGAATCACTGGAAATGGTTTTAGGATATTAGCATATTTTTAAACTTCCAGAGTAGCCAATATCAAACTAGGTTTGATCTACCAGTTTATGAGAATATATTCTGGAAGTGGGTGAGATGACCTACAAGCTCTGTGGCCCTATGTATCCCAAACTCTACTCCACTTACTTTGGACTGTTCCCATGTTCCTTAACATGAAGTTTTATGAATAAGCATTTAACTTAGCAAATTATGTTCTAGCTCTAACCAGCCTTCAAAAAATAAGGAGGGCCATCCACCAGTTTAGCAAGATAGCAGGATATAAAATCAACACACAAAAGTCAGAGGCTTTCCTATACACAAACAACCAAGCAGAAGAAGCAGAGAAAAAAAAACATCCCCTTTTCAATTAAAACAAAAAGAATCAAATGCCTGGGAGTCAACCTAACAAAGGAGGTAAAAGACCTCTACAAAGAAAATTACAAAACACTATTAAAAGAAATACAAGAAGACACCATGAAATGGAAAGACATTCCCTGCTCATGGATCGGGAGAATTAACATCATCAAAATGGCCATCCTGCCAAAAGCAATATACAGATTTAATGCCATCCCCATAAAAATCTCAATAACATTCTGCAAAGAATTAGAAAAAATGTTGATGAGATTCATATGGAACAACAAAAGACCTCGAATAGCCAAAACCCTCATGTCTAAGAAAAATCAAAATGAAGGCATTACAATCCCAAACTTCAAGCTGTACTACAAAGCCATAATAATCAAAACTGCATGGTACTGGAATAAGAATAGACATACAGACCAATGGATTCGAATAGAAAACCCAGATATAAACCCACAAGTTTATGGAAACCTAATTTTTGACAAAGGAGCAAAGAAGATACAATGGAACAAAGAAAATTTGTTCAGCAAATGGTGCTGGGAAAACTGGGAAGCTACATGCAAAAAAATGAAACTAGATCACTGCCTCACTCCAGTCACAAAAAGCAACTCAAAGTGGATTAAAGACCTAGACATAAGAACGGAAACCATAAAATACCTAGAAGCAAAGATGGGTCAAACACTACACGACATACACTTCAGTGACATCTTTAAAGACAGAGCACCCAATGCCACAATAGTGAAGGCAAGGATAAATAGATGGGACTACATCAGGTTGTTTCTGTACAGCAAAAGAGACATTACAAAAAACAAACAGACAGCCCACTAATTGGGAAAACATTTTCTCACACAAAAGTAGTGATAAAGGACTGATCACAAAAATATACGGAGAACTGATGAAACTCAACAAAAATAAAGTAAACAACCCCTTTTTAGCCGGAAAGCTAAAAAGACACTTCTCCAAAGAGGAAATGCAAATAGCCAACAAGCATATGAAAAAATGTTCAACATCACTCGTAATAAGGGAGATGCAAATTAAAACCACAATGAGATACCACCTCACCCCAGTGAGAATGGCACACCTTCAAACAACTAGCAACAACAAATGTTGGCGAGGATGTGGAGAAAAAGGAACTCTCCTGCACTGCTGATGGGAATGCAAACTAGTACAACCACTATGGAAAACTGTTTGGAGGTTCCTCAAACTGCTAAACATGGAGCTTCCCTACGACCCAGCAATCCCACTACTAGGTATCTACCCAAAAGACACAAAAACACTGACTGAAAAAGACACCTGCACCCCCATGTTTATTGCTGCTTTATTTACAATTGGAAAAACATGGAAGCAGCCCAAATGTCCAAAAGTAGATGACTGGATTAGAAAGATGTGGTACATATATACAATGGAATATTACTCAGCAACCAAAAAAGAGAAACACATGTCTTTTGCAGCAACTTGGATGGAGCTGGAAAAGCTCATGCTTCGTGAGATAAGTCAGAAAGAGAAAGAAAAATATCGGATGGTTTCACTCATAGCAGGAGTATAATGGACCAGGCGGGAAAATAACAAGAATAATGAACAGCCATATACCAGAGACATTTTGTGGGGGTAGAGTGGGGAATGGGATCAGAAACAGGGTGTGAGGGAGGGAAGTGCACGGGATTATGGTGATGGCACATGGGTGACTTGGTGGTGGGAAACCTGCAGGTTTACAATTGAGATGGAAAAAAAATGTACAAAATGATGTCAAAATAAACTGTTATCAAAACAAACAAACAAACAAAAAAAAAACCTAAGGAAGGATCTCTTAATTCTCCCTCCCTAAAATAAACTGTTTAACCAGTCTGCATTTATTTTTAAAGTCATTTTTCTTTATCTCAGGTTTCCTGTCGCTCCCAAGGAAAGCTAGAGCTGAGTGGTGAGGAGAAACTAGAAGAGATAGAGAGAAAGGCTTGGGAAGAAGAAAGGAAAGAAGAAGAAGAAGACATAGAGGAGGCACAGCAATCAGAGAAACATGTGAAAAAAAAGCTACACTTGCTTCTCCACCTCGGAATTGTACTAGAAATTTGGGGGACAGGGAAGGAGACACTTGAAAGATAATTGGATGGGAGAACTATGGGAGGCATACAATGGCAGCAGTTACCTTCATTTTTTCCTTCCAGACTTGCCTGGTCCCTTCGGCCCCTTTCGTATGGGTCACTACTAGAAAGTGTCTTAGACATATGGCAAGCTTTGGGACCTCAGTGGTCCTGCTTTGGGCCAATCCTATTTGGCTGGGCATTTACCCATGAAGGGATGGGTAACTGGATACTTAGTTGGAAACCATTTTAACTGCTTTCTTTCTCTTCTCTTTACTCTCTTGAACCACAAGGGCTGTAATAAGTTCTCTATTAAAGGTTGTATGCATCAGGAGTATTTTTTTTTTTTAAGATTTATTTATTTCTGATACAGAACTAGGGTACAGGCCAGAAGTGCAAGGGCAGTGAGAGGATTCACCAGAGACAAGAGTGGGCAGCAGAACAGGCTGATTGACGAAGTACACTGCGGAGGGGAGCAGCGGGTGACACAGGAGAGGTCTGATGTGCCATATGAATCACTTCTGGGGCTGGGGATCCAACTTGCACTGAAGTGACTATGGCTAGCTTGCAGTGCTGTGCTTTAACCCATTGCACCACCAGAGAGGGCCCCAGTTCGCGTTTTTAACAGATATTTTCTTCAACAATGTTTTGATGATTGTAACTATGTAATTACTATAGATAATTTAAATCTACTGCGATAACTGGAGTTTTTTGGCACCTGGTTTAGGATTTAAGGAGTCACTGAAACTTTTAACAACCAGGAAGTCTATAAATGATGAGCACCACTAACTGGAAAAAGTCTAGGGGATATGTGGTAGGATGCTGTTGCTTCACATAATAAAACAGGTTATTAGATTTCCTGAAGTAAGTAATCCCAAAAGAATGGCCATGTATTGCTAACTTCATGAGTCACCCTGAAGACTCACTTCTATTTAGAGTATGAATCTCTTGGATTAGAAGATTTGCATTTAAATGGCCTATTTCCCCCTAGCAGCTACAGGTTTCTGCATAGAATAATACTCTTCTTTCTTTGTGCAACACACACACACACACACACACACACACACACACACAGAAAATGGTAAATCCACCATTGTGATAATCCAAGAGTTTATCAAAGGACTTTAAAGCTATCCTAAAAGATCCTTTTGAAACAGGTTTCCTTTATCTTCTTTTGAGAGTTTGAAATTATATCTAAGATAATTAGCTATTTCCCTGCAGGCCATCTTTATAAACTTGGGAAAAATGACATCCATTTTCTTAGTAAATTTAAGAAAAACACTTCAAACCTAACCACTAATTTCAAGAGAAAAATGGGCAACAGCTTATAAGTTCTCTTTCTAAAAGTTGTGCCTAAGTATAGAGTCTTTGGAACTATAAATAAGGAACTAAAGGGATATATAACCCAGAAACTTGGTGAAGAATTTTCATCTAGGATGTTAGAAACTGGCACTGCATCTGGCTTTTAGCTCTCAGATTATGTGGTTTAATAACCAAATTTTAGAAATGATTTGACCAATTCACAAAAATAAAGAATCATGGCTAGAATAATTCAAAGTGTAGCAAATTTTGTGGTATGCTATAGATACTTTATAAGTGTCAAATGCTTTTAAGACTCTTCAGAGACTTATTTCAAAATGCTATCAATAACAGAGGTGAATATGCTAGAAATATCAAAAAATAAATAAAGCTTATATAAAAGAATAAAAGTATCTATAGGTTAAATGTAATCTTCCAAAATTCCAATCAGTTTTTTTCACAGAAATAAGGAAAACATGCTAAAATTTGTTGAAACTGTTACCAGCCTATAGATTTTTTCCTCACTTACAAAGTCAATTTTAAATAGTTCACAGTGCTGATAAAGAAGATTTACATAATACATGCTTTAAATATGATTAAAGTGTACATATTTATTTGAATAGGAGAGTTCTCTGACATATTTAGAAAAGTGAAGACAGGTTTCATTCACAATAGACCATCAAATATAAAGAATAAAATAGATCCAGTTTGTAATTTTTTTTTTTAAGGTTTATTTAATTGTGCATACAGAGCTGGGGTCCAGGCCAGAGGCTCAGGGGCGGTGAGAGGCTTCACCAGAGACAGAGTGGGGAACAGAACAGGCAGATCGATGAAGTACACTGCTGAGGGGAGCAGCGGTCGGGTCAGGAGAGGTCTGCCACACCATGTGGTCACCTCCGGGGCAGGTGGGAATCAAACTCATGCGGTAGCGGCTTTAGATTCTCAGTGCTGTGCTTTAACCCGCTGCGCCCCCAGGGAGGGCCCCATTTTGTAAAATTTAACTCAATTTTTTCAGTTATGAACTCACTTCTTTTGACTTTGTGTCAACTTCTAGGTGAAATGTTTCAAAAGTTTGCCTAGTGATTTTCCCATTAAAATGCAAATCAGTTTTCTTAGTGACAAATATTAAATTAAAACCTTAATAAAAAGTGGAGACATGCCTTAATGGATACAAATTTAAATTCAATCCTATGTTAAGATCTGAGTTATGAAGTTCTATCAGAAGTAGAATAAAGTTAGCAGAAGTGGATTCTCTCATTATCTCCTTCTGGATAATGTGGTATTAACTGTTCAAAGAAGTATTTTTTAACCAGGAACAAGTCTCTAAGGGACCCAGGGTGCAAGCTCTCTGTATCCACTTGATAATTTGATACTTTCCAAGGGATTGGTGAGTTCTCTTTCAACAGTCCTTCTCTCTATTATTGAGGCTACACTGGATCTCACCTGGTAACTCTTTGCTCTCTTACTTCTGATAGGGTCTGGTGTGGGGAGAGCTACCCTTGGCTGCTGATAATGGAGTTCCTAATGTCCAGCCCAGACTCACGACAACAGTGACTGCACTCTTTCTGAAAAATCCCTTCAGGGAAATTCCCAGTGTTCCTGAGTGCCTCACCTAAATGCCAACGATAACCAACCCCCAGGTTGTGATCTCAGCTGGGATATCTGCTTTTCTGGCTATATTAATTTATGTCTTTTCTCTCTCCTTCTATGCATCAAGGTACCAACTTTAGTGCAAGATGTGGAAATCCTGGGATTCTGTCAGGGAAAATCTGAATCATCTTTTGAACAAATCTATTTTTGTACCATTTAGGTAAAACAATGTTTTTAGGTAAAACTATACCCACCTTCCATTTCTGCCTTGATGTGGGTATAGTTCAGTCAATGGGATTTAACTGATGATCAAAAGGAAAGTAAGCTAGTTTATTAGAATGTGTGTCAGTAGAGTGTTATCTACAAAAATTCCACTTCTACCAACCAGACAGCCAACAGAAAATGAACTTTAAACAATGTACTAATGACTTTGATAATGGAGATAATAATAGATCAGCCTGCAAAAGTGTAAGAATCCACTGGTGTCTGTAATAAGAACTTCATCATTTGAAAGATCAAAATGTTTCATTGAACAGCCATTTGATAATGGCTGTTGCCATTAATGATTTTAAAATCAGTACCATTAACCAAAGTGATTTCTGAAAGAACTATAGGTGAATGCTGTTGCAATAGCAAATCAGTTTAGAAAGGTATTTAGAATGAAGAAGAAAAAAAGAGATAGTGACTAATGATTGAAAAGTTCAAGCTCTACAATATTGACTTCAAACTTTTAAGTAGATGAGCTCTACTGAGAAGATGTACAGAGAAAAACCATTGACTAGGAACCAAAAGCTCAGCACATTCTTTTCCTTGGAAAAGTTGAACTCAGTTCATATTGAATTTAAAGGCGCTTCAAGGGAGTTCAGATTAGCACCATAGGGGGTAAAGAAGATCCAACTGTGGTCTTTTAATGCCCTCTGTGTTCAGTGCTGCAGAAATCAGTGGGAATGCTCAGTGTGGAGAAACTCAATAGGAACAATGAATAAAGAGAGAGTGCATCTGTATCTTTTTAAGCCCTGTGTGGCAGACAGAACTCCCATATAATGAATGAGCTAATTTGTCATTTGGAACTCATTATTAGAAAATGCTGTATAAGCAGATTAACGAGTTACAGTTTGTGATCTATCAACAACTTCAAAATTATTCATTTTGTAACCCTATTTTGAAAAATAGGTAAACCACAATATAAAACCCAATCACTCTTTTCCTAATTTTGCAAAAGTATGCACCATAAACCCCTTACCTCAGTTCTGCCTTTCCCAATATAATAGCTACTTCATAAGAGTCTTGAGTACCAATGTCACAGCCTACTTTTAGTGCCTTTACTGGAAACCAGAATGAAAGATAGTTCAACAAAAGCAATATGCTTTTCTTTTAGATTCACTTTAAGTTTGAATATCAGTAAACTAAAATGTGATGATACATTTAAAATCAGCAGGACAAAGTAACTTGAAATGTGATCTATTTGATTATTTTTCTAAAGAATACTAATTTAAGACAAATAGCCATATAGTTACTACTACTGTTTAAGATTAAAAAAAAAAACTAAAATTAATTTATCCTAGAATAGTCAATTTGATGTCACTGAAATTTTCAATGTGTCCATGAAAGCTTCAGTATTTTAGGAAAGATTCCAAGAACCAAATTGCTTTTGCAAACATCCACGACCATCCAAATTCATTTTATGATCTTAATATTTGGAGAACCTTTAGTCTTCTTATTATAAATTAGTTCACATGATGAAATGGTTCTTTGGTTGGCTGAAGGGATTAATGACATTTTATTAGCCTGTGTCACACAGAAAGCAAGACTGGAAAAAAAAATATTACAATGGTAACAATGCACTGGCTTAGTACAAGGGCAATAATGGTGATGAGAAAGAAAATGGAGCCAAGAAAAGATGCTATGTTTTTGACTTTCTGGACCCAACAGGTATGGAGATACTGAGGCTTTTCCTCACTAATAAACAACTCTAGGACTCCAGCAAAGTGGCGAAGAACTCAGCTCAAGTCTACAATATCAGAGATAAACTCATATTCTACAGGTTGAGGACTCAGTTTCCCAAGACCATTCACCATTTCAGATTTTGGCCACATGTTTCAGACAAGACCGTGCTTCTTACCTAGTAGAAAACTAGACAACCCAGCATCCTCAAGGAACCTCGTTAGTGCTATCTCAAATTTTTATATTCATTTTATATGCAAATTTCAGCAATTGATTGTGCTCTGTTACATTATCAATCACCCTTAGATTTCTGAGTGTGTGTGTTGTTATTGTCTTGTATAAGGTATATTATGTAGACATTCTCCCTCAGGTTGTAGCTAAGGCCATGTCTAGTGTCTCATTCATAGACCCTATGAATAGTGTCTCATTGAAATTCCTATGCTCAATCAGGACTGTTCATTTGAAGGATGTAATAGCAAACACACTGTTGTTGATGTATAATGATGGACAAAGGTGCTAGGTAGTCTCATACAATCATAGCATCGAGAGTCCCCAGTCCCCGGTTCAATTCAGTCAACAAAGCCTGTAAAGTCACCCAGATATGCCCAGTAAGGGGGAAAAGGAATGACAGTTAAGAAATTAAAACAATTTCTATGCAGGTATTGATTAGTTAAAAGTAGTGACATTCAGGCCCTCCCTGGTGGCACAGCGGGTTAAAGCACAGCACTAAGAAGCTAAAGCCACTTCCACATGAGTTCGATCCCCGCCTGCCCCGGAGGTGACCATGTGGCGTGGCAGACCTCTCCTGACCTGCCCGCTGCTCCCCTCAGCAGTGTACTTCGTCGATCTGCCTGTTCTGCTCCCCACTCTGTCTCTGGTGAATCCTCTCACCTTCTGCATCTCTGGCTTGTACCCCAGTTCTGTATAAATAAATAAATCTTAAAAAAAAAAAAGTAGTGACATTCAGATTACATTGTATTAGAAGTTGCTTTAAATTCACCAGTAAATCAATAATTGTCTCATCTCACTCTTCAAATGAAGAACTTAGATCTTAAAATGAGTGACTGGTGTATGTATTGTGCAAATGCTGGGAAGAAAGATGGCCATTTGGGGAGAAGAGAAAGAGGAACAGACAATCCCTCTATTTTTAGTGTCTTTCCCACTGAACTTGTAAACTTTTTTGTACAAAGTCATTAATTTATTTTTTGTCTTCTTGATTTAAATAAAAAAAATCTATCACAAAAATGTATCTTAAATGTTCTTCACTTGATATTACAATGAGATATATGCCATTGGTTCCATTTCACTGATGACACATTTGGTTTATTAAAGACTTTCATGAATGTAAAGAGAGGACAGTGATTCAAACCAAAGCTTATGGAAGTTCATTGTACTTGCCAGAAGATAATTATCTCAAACTCAGAGTTCTAGCACTGTCACATAATATATGCCCATAAATATGTTTAAGTGTACACAGTGGAAGCTTAAGATAAAACTTTTAGTGGTCTTTGAGAAAAAAAATATCTAACATTTTGAAGACTAAACCATGTGCTCATAAGTGAGTCCCCCAAAATGACGAAGTAGCTGACAGACGGTCAAACTGCCCTATCTTCTCTGGCATTCCCTTTTCCTAGGCTTAATTACGCATGAAATATGCAAATCACAACTTTCTGAATGTAAAAGATTTCACAAACAAACACAAGTGCATTTTCAAGAGCGACTTTAATTTTCCTTCTTTTCATCCTAATTGACAACATTCATAGGAGGAGCACAGTTTGAACAGTAAAAAAGTCAGGAAAATTAAATACAGAAACAGTTTGAACTGTATAATATGTCTCCTCTTTCATTAAAAGAATGAAATATTGTCAGTGCCCTTTATAGGTTTAATTAAGTATGTCAGTATAATACTTAATTGAGAGAAATATGCAAATGACTGCTTCTTCAGAAGGCCAAAGCTAAATAAACACAACATTATGCCAGTGCCCATCTTATTAAATGTCTGTGCAGAAGTTGTATGCAGATGAAGTTATTATATGTATTTGTGTATTTGTTTTTACCTAGAAAGTCATTCCTAAAGTTTTTCATGCTGGGGGAACATATTAACCAAAGGGGAAAAACACTAACTTTGCAATTTTTTTTTTCAACATTATCATGCAAGACTCTTCTTAGAGCAAATGAATAGGACTGATTTAGTGACCAGTGTATTGCATGCTTGTGACTGGACTTCTATAGAAAGTGACTGTGAGCAATACATGAAGCTGCTTGATAATATCTTCTTGAGAGCCAGTTTTAGTATGATGTAAGTTTGTAAAAGTGAAAAAAAATAATGTATTTTTGAGAAGTTACAAACAAGATGGAGTATGAGATACTGAAAGAATGTGAAACTAGATATAACCTGGTTAACTTCTGCTTTAAAGATTAATGAGCCTACACCATCACAGAGACTTGTTATGGACACTATGTTCCATTCTACTGCTTGCTCTCAACACCCTATCGGTCACTCAAAACACATTGCTGAATATTCTGGAGTTTTTATATTTCTCTGCTTTTACTCTACGCATATCCATTAGAGTGAAATTTCCTTTCTCTACTATTTCACAATTTACTCTTCTTTTCCAACTAAATCAAATGACCTTTTTTCTTGAATAACCAGTCTTTCCTGATTCCTTCAGAGAAAGTTTGTGCCTCACCTCTTATGGTTTCCTTAGCTTTTTCACTTATCTGAAATGTAAGTTATCAGAAAGTCTCATGAATTTGCTTTGTAATGCTACCCTCAAACTTCCCCATTCACTCAGAAAGTGTGATTCCTTCACTCCTCCGAGTCTACTCTTATTTGCCTTTTCATGTTCCACCTGCTACCTCAGGGAAAATTAATAGACATTTAATAAATATTAGCAATTTAAAGTTCTGTGATACTTTTATGGATAGGAATCTAAGCTACAGTTAATAAATGTTATAATAAGTATTATTTGGGGGAAATATTTGAATGTTCAATGAGTAGTAGATTCAAAATGATCAAAATGATTTTTTTAATTATGAAAAGAGCTAAAGAAATATGCTAAGACCCTGAAATATTTTAGACTTGATGGCATTTTGAAACTTTCCCCATCATTATATCCATATTTACCCAAATTTTTCCTCATTGATGAAGTTCATCCTGAAATGATACATCATATGATTTTGATGAGGATCAATTGAAAGACAAGTAGAAATTAATTGTACTTGGATTGTAAAATAGGTCAAGGCATGGCTAGCTTTCTTTGACCTGAATATAAAACTCAATGACCCTAACCTATACTCCAATAATACACTATTTACTCTGCCTTTTCACTCACTTGCTTGTTTCCATTCAACAATGCAAACTGACACCGTCTTCTTGTTTGGAACTGGGCATACAATAGTGGACATCAGCATCCATGATTCCTGTCTTGCTAGAGTTGAGTCTCCTTTAAGAATTCCTTTCATATTATACATGTTGCCAGTTGTGTTTACCTCCCCTATTAAATTCTGAACCCTACTCTGGAACAGATATGGAACCTTTCATTTGACACCAGCACCAAAGGCTTTGGAAAGGTGGTACTTAGAAAATTTCTTACTGACTTGGTACCCCAAAACCTTGTAGTTGTTTAATAGCATTCCCAATCCATTGATCAGTAATTTTTAGAAAGTCTTGAATTCTCAGAGATCCATGTAACTTGGAAACATGTTTTATATCTCACAGTATATTCTGCATAGGATTGGAGCTCACTAAATGTTATTTTGAGGCTGGCTGAAGGACAGCATATATATGCACACACATAATACCATGTGTGGTTGATTTATGGTATGGGCATCTCTCATGGAATATGCAATCATACCAGTTCTAATGATGTCAGTTCCATGAAAGTTAAAACCTTCTTTTCACTGGGGTGTGAACATTAACATGAGTGATACAGACTAGTAAGTACCAACAGAAGCTTCCAGTAACTCGATCTATGTTAACAATTTTCCCTGCAATTTCTCTTTGGTTCCAGTAATTTTTTTTTTAAGATTTATTTATTTATTCACACAGAACTGGGATACAGGCCAGAGGTGCAGGGGCGGTGAAAGGATTCATCAGAGACAGAGTGGGGAGCAGAACAGGTAGATCACCGAAGCACACTGCTGAGGGGAGCAGCAGGCGGGTCAGGAGAGGTCCACCGAGCCATGTGGATCACCTCCGGGGCGGGCGGGGATCAAACTCATGAGGAAGTGGTTTTAGTTTTTTAGTGCTGTGCTTTAACTCGTTGTGCCACCAGGGAAGGCCTGGTTCCAGTAATTAATAAGATCAAACTCAATTCAATAAATTTTTGGAGGAATCTGAAGTCATCTCCCAGTAAGTAATTAACGTGTAAAGGTGTTTTAAAAGCCATAGAACATCCATTTTAAAGGTTGCTCAGAAAGCAAGAGGTTGAACTCCTACTGGCACATATGATGAAAGCCTCTGAAGGAAAAAGAGTCTTTCATAGCTCACAAGTTCCGGTACTTCTTAGTGGAAGCCAAATGTTTGACACCAGAGAGAGGAGGCAATACCAAGAGAAAGTGAAAAGAGGTCAAAAAAGCAAGTCATACAGAATGTAAAATGTAAAAATTGGTGCAATCATAAGTACATGTATTTTTATTTACCAAGTCGCTAAGGAATTATAATCATCTTGCTACCTATATGCTCTCTTTTCAGAATAGCATCTTTGAATAATTTATATTTGTTATTACAACTAACAAAGTTTGTTGGTTCTAGTTGACCTAAAAATTAATGTTATAATAATTAAAATGATATTATAAGCCTAAAATCAATAAAGGATGCACTTTTCTTCTCTTTATAGATGAGGAAGATAGGGTTAGGAGACACATGACTTATAACAGACACATGGCTTGACCTAAATCCTCTATTTTCTTTTCCTTTTAGCCTTGATAACTCCACAGTAAAGGTTGAAAGGCTTAATATATAGCATTCTACCCCTCTTTGTATCCAGAAGTGTGAACATATTTTTCAGTATGATGTGGATTCTCACTAGCTATGGGCCTTTGAGAATGAAATGACTTCTCTGTATCTCAGCTCCTTCTGTTGAACAGAAATAACTACCTCAGATGATTACAGCGAGGTAGATATTTAAATGAGTAATTATATAAAACATTTTAGGATGGTGCATGGCACACTGTATATGCTTTTCATGTAGGAGCTACTATTATTACTTCCACTGTCTTTGTTAATCTTGGCAAACAACAGAGAACTGGAAATCTGCGGTGACATTAAGAAAGCTTTTACTTTCCTAATAAAATCAAAAGTTGTAGTTGGCACTACACAGCCTCCCTAATGCCAGCAGTGAATCTGAAAATGATACCTGCATCTGGAACAGATGGTTTGGATATTATGAAAATATAAGTATTGGAGGAAAGTTCAAGAGAATTGGAAAGCAACAAAATTTGAATCCAAAGCAATAGTCACCTATCTGCCTGTACGTATTTAAGCCTTGATAATCAAGTTTTACATTAACTGAAAACTAAAGCATTCTTCCCTGATATGCTGGTGGAGCTGGTCTGAGAGTTAAGTTGTATTACTGCCAGAATTATGTGAACTGTTCTCCACTTAACAATGTGATTAAAGAGATAAACCAATTTTTATGAGGTGTTTCAAATATAGCTTTCTAAAAAAACTTAGATCATATTGGATCAGAAGGTTTTGTCCAAGCTAGCACTAAATATTATCGTACATTTTAATGATGACTTTAAGGTAACTGCCCAGATTACATATTGAAAGAGCACCTTTTTTTTTTTTTTAAGATTTATTTATTTGTGTTTACAGAACTGGGGTACAGCCCATAGGTGCAGGGGTGTTAGGAGGATTCACCAGAAACTGAGTGGCAAGTAGAACAGGAAAATCTACTGAAATACGCTGCTGAGGGGAGCAGCAGGCAGGACAGGAGAGGTTGGCTGTGCCATGTGGGTCACCTCCCTGGCCGGGGATTGAACTCTTGCCAAAGTAGCTGTGGCTAGCTTCATAGTGCTGTGCTTTAACCCACTGTATCACCGGGGAGAGCCTACTAGTTTATTTCTAAAATGACTGAAGACATTGGCAGTTTTAGAAACAGACTTCATTGCTATGGATGCTTTTATGTTAGTGATGCCATGGCTATGGATGTGTATACACATGGTATTTGTGGTAGGCTCCTTCCATGCCAGCCTCAGATAGTGTCTGCATCCAGTGCTCACAGCTTTTAAAGTTTATAGTTTCCTCTCACACTGTCCTAACACTGGGCTGTGTGAGCAAAAGCACATGGCAGGGTCAGAAATATGGCACTTGTGCTTTGTATATTTTCTTGCTAACCAACTCTCTTAGATTGCCCACTCTGGGCAAAGCAAGTTGCCATGCCATGAGGTCACTTGGGTTTCCAGAGAAGCTCACCTGGTAAGGAATAGGGGCCTGAGGCCAAAAGTCAGTGAGGAACTGACACCTGCCAACAACCCTATAAATGAGCTAGGCAGTTAACACTGGGATGACAGCAGTTCCAGCAAAAGCTTGACTGTGACCCCCTGAGAGGCTGAAGATTAGAACAATTCAGCAAGGCCATCCTATGTTATCAGTAATAAAGGATGTTGTGTGAAGCAACTAAAGTTCAGTTTTTACTTTTTAAGAAATATTTAATGCAGTACGAAAGTAAAATTTTAAGGCATTAGTCTTAAGCAATGTCCCACAAGATTGTAATTAAGGTTTACAATTTCTCAATAATGTTGTGTGAAATGTCAACAATACTGTAATCTAAAAAGAAGTATGAATGTGTACATAAACACACATGTCTAGATACATTATATATATTATATATCTATATATACATAATATCGATACATATTATACACATATATTATACATACATATATTTTACATTATATATTATATATGTACAATACATATATAATATATATACTATACATTATATATCTCTCTATATATTTTATTTATATCTATATATGTATAGGTAGATGCATTATATATAGTGTATATATATATATATACACATGTAACATTATATGCATTATCTATATATAATGTATCTATCTATATCTATCTATCTATCTATTTATCTGTAATGATGGCATACACACATAGACAAATAAACACAAACATACCTGCATTGATTTATCTATCTAGGTGCAGATCAGTATAGAATAGATATCTATAGAGATAGTCCCTGAACTTTAAGGGACACTCTGATATGTTGTATGAGAAAATGGGGTCATACATCTAGAGACAGGTTGACAGCATCATTCAATGTGTCTCTACCTGTGTTTCAAAAAGATCGGAAGACTTTTCTTTCCTAACTTTGGATTCCTTTCAGTAAATACTATTTTTTAGAGACAGTAGAGGGAAAATAACAATACAAATGTAAAACAGCAAGGATATAAGTTGTTTGGAACAGTACCTTATAGGTGAGTCTTTTTTTTTTTTAATAATATTTTTAAGAAACTTAAAGACATTTTAGTGAATATAAGATTATTTTGCTGTTATTTTTAAATGATGCTTTTCTTGTTTACCTATTTTTAAATTATTTATTCTATTAAAAGGGTACATAATAATCATGTATTATATACCCTATATAGCCATATTATTAAGGCAATTAATTTTCATTCATATACCTTGAATGTTAGGGACCTACTCAAGTAATACATAGTTGTAGTTTAATCTAACAGTGATGAATTACTGGAGTGAATTCATGCAAACAGGGAAATTGAAATTAAATTCATCACACCAAGGAAAACACTTCCTACCCATGTAAATTAGCAGCTTTTCCGCTAAAATCAATTTGTTTTGGTAAATTATGCAAAAATCCTCAAAGGGCTTAGGTAAGTAATTTATAATACTCTTGGCTGTTTCATAATGTTAGGAAATAAAATGTATTCACACAGTATTAGATGGTATAAACTGAGAGCTTTAGTGACAATTTTTGTTTATTACAATTAATCTAACTTGACTGCACAGTCAGAACACCCACATTATATGGGACATATAAGTTTTGTGCCAGTGCTTAGAAGATGCTACTAAAAAAAAAAAAAAAAAGCAGCCAAACATCTCTCTCTTTTTAGAGTGATGATTGCTTCTGGAAACACTTCAAGGCAAAGGTCAGTAATTTCACTGAAAGATGCCTCGAATTCTGTAGTGCTGAGAAGGAGATAGCCCCTCTAAACCAGCATGAGAAAAGGATTTTACATAAAGTTGTTGTGGAGTTTTTGGTGTGATTCAAAGAGAATGTGTTTGTTTATTTTTTAAAGATTTATTTATTTATGTGTACAGAGTTGGGATGCAGGAGGTGGGAGGATTCACCTGAGACAGAGTGGGGAGTAGAATAGGCAGATCCACTGAAATATACCACTGAGGGGAACAGTGGGTGGGTCATGAGAGATCTGCCATGCCATGTGGGTCACCTCCTTGGCCGGGGGTCGAACTCCTGCTGCAGTGGCTGCACATAGCTTCATAGTGCTGCGTTTTAACCCCTTGCACCACAGAGAGGGCCAAGAAAGTGTTTATTTAGCAAAACATTTTCAGTTGCGACATCATCAACTCTAGTATGATCTGTCATCACAGAGAAGTGCCTATTATCTTTAATAATCCATCTTTCTCTTACCTTAGGTCCAGTTGTTTATCTGAATCATTCACTTCAGATGTGTGCTACCCTCTATCCTCCTGTATGATATCAGTTTTAGTGACTCATATTTTAATCCATGCTATTGAGAGAAATTGCCTCCCAATGGCCTCCTACCATTCATCCCATTATTCCAAATCCCTTTTCCACAATGCTGGCAAAAATGATCTTACCAAACAGCTGCACTTCATGTCACTTCCACTGCATGTGGTGTCTAGTGGCTTCTTTTGAGCACAGTGTACAGCAGATCACATAAGACCTTTGGCATCATTATATAAAGTTCTCCAGTTTCAATCCTTCATCTAACTTCTTTATTCCTGCCACATTAAATTCTGTGTTTCTCTTAATATATGTAAAAATATATTAATATTTCAAAGTACGTCACAGCACTAACCACTGAAACATCATACCTCTTTTATGAGATAATTAAACTGAGAGGACTTCTATGTTATAAAGCTCCTAGCAATTATAATTATCAGTTTTGCTCTCCTCTCACTAGTATGTAAGCTTCACAGAGGTTAACACCCTCTCTCCCTAGTTCATCAACTGATGTGTGTGCTATGTGTGTTGAGGATGCACAGATATTTCAAAATGATTAAGTGCTTTCCTACTACATACTTTCTTCTTCATTTGGATATTAAATCTGCTTTGTTTTATTCCCTATCACCAAGTTTTTTATTCTGTTTGTATACAACACTTTTGCTGTATCTTTCACATCATTTGAGAGCTTTAAATCTTCTTCATTATTTTCTATCTCAGTAAAATTATATATATATTGCAAAATCATAACTATAAAATGCAAAAGAAAAGGTTAACATAGAAAGGAACCAATAGAACCATCTTAGTGTGTTTAGAGATTTGGATATTTTACTCAAACTATCTTGAGCTTTGGTAATAGTTGGGGTGCAATCTATTTCTGTATGCATGAGGAATGATGTGGGTTTAAAATAAATAGCCACTTGTGAATAAGTCAATGGCTTCAAATTGCATTGGCATCCTTCTCCAGATAATCCTTAGAAAGATGTAGGGACTGAGTTAGGCCAAGATTCCTTCCCCTCTACCCAAGTTCTTAGTATCAGGGATCTGAGCCAAAGTTACAGGTCAACCCAGAGCAGCCCACACATCAGATTTTGTGTTTTCTCCATTCTGTCGTGAAACCACAATCTAGATGTAGATTTGCTTTTACTTATATATGATGTTTAAATAGTCAATGGGAATTTCACAAGTAAAATTTCATCATCCTATAATAAAGGATTATTTCATTTTAAAGAATGAGCTGGTACATTTTTATGTTAATGTGCCTTTTTTGAGAATTGGAATAATCAGTATATATATTTACAATGGGTTTGTAAATATGATAAAATATAAATACAGTTAACAAGACTGAGATATTAAAAAGACAATGCTTCAAATTTAAGGAAACTTGATTCAAAGCCAGGCATTCTGGATTTTGTTTATTTGTGGGGATTTTTGTGTTGCTTGTGTTTTCCAGTTGAATTTACTGGAATAAATTCCTTCTCTACCTTGCCATTTGTTACTTAGGCTATTTTAAGTTGTTTACAATCTTAAATGCTTGGGCTCTCCCTGACAGCATGATGGGTTAAAGAGTAGCATTATGAGCTATCCACAGCCACTGCAGCGTGAATTTGAAACCTGGTCAGGGAGCTGACCCAAATGGCCCAACAGACCTCTCCTGTCCTGCCCACTGTTCCCCTCAGCAGTATATTTCAGTCAGTTCATCTATTATGTTCCCCAGCCAGTCTCTGGTGAATCCTCTGACCTCACACCTCTGGCCTATACTTCAGCTCTTGTACACATAAATAAATAAAATCTATAAAAAAATACCTTAAATGTTTAAGGTCTAATATTCCTTCTTTCAAAATAAGTACATCCAATTAATTCAAAATAATAAATTATACCCCCTATGAACATACATTTATGTGTATACTTGTGTGTGTGTGTAGGTGTTCTGAATTGTATTACTACATATAAAATTGGATTTTAAACATTGAAAAACTGTTTCAATGTGAGATTTCACTTAAAAAATATTATTTTCAGACATGCAGTTTTGTGAAGTTCACTTACAATAGTAATATATCTAATGTGTATGATGAAAAATAAAAGCCCTGATATCTGAAAGACTTATAATATTAAGCATAAATTATTTACTGTATTTAAGTGGCGTGAGAAATTTTCTAAAATGCAAACCCGCAGTTTTATTCCACACTTCTGGCTCTCTCAGCTTCTCTCATTAATCTTGCAGTAAATGATGCTAATACAGGAGTTACAGGGTGCGTCAGAGCTGCTTATTCCCTGTTTGTGGTCCCCAGTGGGTGTGAGGTTGTAGCAATTAAGGTGGTGTGTATGCTGTTTTGAGGAACCACAAGGATAGATTAATTAGGTTGCAAATGGTCCCAATGACATTGCCAACTGAGCCTTTGATGGGCCTGATCCAAGATGACTGAGTCCAAGTATACTGATGGATAGATGATCTCACAAGACGGGTACTGACTAGGAGAAGTGAAAGGGAAGCATCTGTTGCCTGTTAAAATGAACAAGCCATAACTAGCAATGCCAGACTAAGAACTTCCTTCTTCCTTATAAAATAAGATTTTTGAGGAACAACAAAACATTTGCATTCAGGTAATGATAGATTTCATCTTACAAATTTAAAAGGATAGCTAAGACACTTATAAAACTGTAATTAGGGACCCTCCCTGGAGGCACAAGAGGTTAAGTCTCAGCACTACGAAGCTATCCACAGAATTGCAGCACTAGGTCCATCCTTGGCCAGGGAGCTGACCCACATGGCGCAGCAGACCTCTCCTGTCTTGCCCGCTGCTCCTCTCAGCGGTGCATTTCTGTCCATCTGCCTTTCCTGCTCCCCACTCTGTTTCTGGTGAATCCTCTCACTCCCCCGCACTTCTGGCCTGCACCCCAGTTCCTGAATGCATAAATAAATAAATCTTAAAAAAAATTCTGTCATTAGTAACAGCAATTAATCTTAAGGCAATTAGTTTATACAGTTACATGAATGTTAGCCCATTGGAAATAGTCCCTTCAAAGGACTAGATAATTATTCACTAGTGTAGATATGAGTTTAATCTGGAACCTACTTTTGTGTTATTTAGCTCATTACAAAAGTAAAAGGTACACAAAAATACATTTAAAGGATGACATTTTAATGAAAATAGCAGGCCGTGGAAGTGTGAGTGTGAATGATTCCTCACTCTAACCAGAAGTGGTGCCTGGATTTGGAGAACACACATGCATGCTTTTTAACTTATTCTTGAGGACTCCCTGGTGGCCTAGGGGTCAAGTCTCAGTGCTATCACCACTGTGTTCTGTGTTCTGAGTTTGATCCCTGGCCAAGGAGGTGACCCACGTGACATAGCAGACCTCTCTTGTCTCCCCGCTGCTCCCCTCAGCAGTGTACTTTGTCAGTCAGACTGTTCTCCACACTCTGTCTTTGGTGAATCCTCTCACCTCCCCTGTACCTCTAGCTTATACCCCAATTCTGTGTAAATTTTTTTTAAAAAATGAAACTTTAATCTTGTTTTCTTGATTTCAAAACCCAGATTACTTCCCTACTAGACACCAAAAACTCAATGACAATATCAAAAATGATCCACAAGGATAACCATCAGTGTGATCACGGAAAAACTTCTAACTCTTAAATAAAGCTATATAACTAAATCCTCACACTTATCTCATAAAATTGTTATTCCATTTGACAGAGGCTCAGAAAATGCAGGCACAAAGTTTAAGGGTCATCTGATACAATGTGAGGTAAGTAAAGGCTGCTCACCTTTTGTGCAGTTGGCCTCTGTGGCTGTCACCTGAATGCAGGGGGTATTTGAAAGTGTGAGCTTGGGACCACACACGTGCCTCCTGATGGACACCTGGGGTATGGTGTGGGCTTGCATAAATGGGCACGCCTGGCCTAGAGGCTGAATATATAAGGGCCACATCCCAGAGGATGTTACAACTGTTGGACCTGTATTGAACCAAGGTAATGCCATTTTGTGCTAACCGCCATTTTGCTTCTGTATTCTGCTTGCTCCTTGCTGCCATGGAAATTCCCCAAATAGCTTTGTCATAAAAGGAAAAATGCGTAAAACTGATTATCGTCAGCAACAGTATCAGGATGGGGGTTAAATGGCTCGTTAAGACTTGACAAACAAGGCTCTCCCTGCTGGCACAACGAGTTAGGAGGCAGCACTCCAAGTGAGCAGCACGAGTTCCGTCCTTGGCCTGGAGCTGACCCACATGGCGCGGCAGACCTCTCCTGTCTCATCTGCTGCTCCCCTCAGCAGTGTACTTTGTCGATTTGCCTGTCCTGCACCCCATTCTGTCTTTGGTGAAGCCTCTCCCTGCTTTTGCCCTTCTAGTTTGTATCCCAATTCTGTATGAATAAATAAATGAATCTTAAAAAAAAAAAAAAAAAGGCTTGACAAACATCCTGGGGCTGCTGTAAGACTGTTATCTCTGAAACAACCAAGTCTTGGTTCCTTGCCTCCAGTGTATAAAAACTGGCTTCTGTAACTGCTCAGGGCCGCACTCTCCAGAGGGTGTTAGTCCCAGCCGATTGGGATTCTGAAGCCCAAATTCATCTTGAATATCCGTCTCCACATTGCCTACTGCTTTATTCACCACCATGCAGCAGTTAGAGTGCAAGAGGCCACAAGAAATGCCAGGTGATGAGGGCCCCAGACTCTCCTTTCCCCAGCCTGAAGCAATGGAGCATCTTCCCTGTGACTGCGGGCACTACACACAGTACAGCCACAGCATCTAAAGTGACCAGGTAGCTTATGACTTAAGGACAGGAAGAGGAGCATGAGCCCTCCTGGAGACTTCGAACAGGAAAAGAGGAACTAAGTCCAAGGAACACAGTTTAACAGAGCAGCAAAAGGAACAGACATTCTTTGCCAGTCTTTAAAAAATAGTAAAAGAAAATCTCCAGTTTGAAGAATATAATTCCAGCTGGTAATTCTGATTTGGAGGAAGGGAAACAATCACAGAAAAGGACAAATACGTAAGTTATGAAAATGATTACTTTGTTGATTTTGTCTTAACTTCTTTAAATTAACATTTCAAAAACTATACTACATGAAAAACAAGTCTACTATTCCAAATGGACTAAAGAATACTCAAAGAACAGCATATACATTTAATAGGCTGGATTAAATGCTTATATGTGTGAGTGTGTTCAACAGTATTTGTTCTGAGGAAGTCAATATACAGTCTTATTATTCCAGTCCACCTTGAGTTGGCAAGAGAGTCTCTGTGTACACATGTGCATGTGAATATCCTGTGTAATATCATTTCAAAAAAGTTAAAGTGGGCCCTCCTTGGTGGCGCAGCAGGTTAAGGCACAGCACTAAGAAGCTTAAGCCACTTCCACATGAGTTCGATCCCCGCCTGCCCCGGAGGTGACCACGTGGCGCGGAAGACCTCTCCTGAACCGCCCGCTATTCCCCTCAGCAGTGTACTTCTCAACCTGTTCTGTTCCCCACTCTGTCTCTGGTGAAGCCTCTCGCCGCCCCTGAGCCTCTGGCCAGTACCCCAGTTCTGTATGCATAGGTGAATAAATCTTAAAAAAAAAAAACAAAGTTAAAGTGCATATATTGTTCATTTTCAGTTTTATGATTTATAATATAAGTATGATCCATGCTTATGTAATAGTTAGCTATATCTGATATTCATATTAATGTGTTATATGTGTGTCCCTGTATGTACTAGCATGTTTATATAAAATATAACTTTAATAAACTACACATTAGGAAGTTATAACTGAAAACGCCAAAAAAGAAAGTTAGAATGTATGTTGAATATACTGAAAGTAAAAACCTATATTGAATGTTGTGATGTAGTTAAAATAATCACTAGAGGAAAATTTACTATTATACTTTTAAATATTAAGATAAAAACTCAAAACACTAGTATAAATTATATTTAAAAACTAGAAAGGCCATATACGTACATCAAAATAAGAATAGGAAAGGAAATAATTTAGTTGGGAGTAAAATTCCATTTAACAGAAAAATTAAATAAAGAAAATCAAAAAAGCTGAAAAATGATTTTTTGAAAAGATCAACTGAAGTGATAACCATATCTATGCCATCCTCATATAGAGAAAGTCAGTTTATTACTCATTTTGTTTGATAATTCATTGTTGAATTCTATCAAACTTTTGAAACTATATATATATATATATATATATTTACATAATTATTTGTGCATTTTCCACCTCAGTTGTAACCCCCATGGGCCTCCCACCACTAATTCACCCATGTGCCATTAACACAGTCTAGTGTATTCATCCCACCCCAGTTCCGATCCCATTCCCCCTCCCATAAAATATCTCTGGTTTATATAGTTGTTTATTGTTTTCATTTTCACTCTATTACATTTGTTTCTCTCTCTCTCTCTCTCTTCTCTCTCTTTTTCTCTCCCCAACTTTTTTTTTTTAAGATTTATTTATTCATACAGAACTGGGTTACAAGCCAGAGATGCAGAGGGTGAGAGGATTCACCAGAAACAGAGTGGGGAGAACAGGCAGATTAACGAAGTACACTGCTGAGGGGAGCATAGCAGCAGGTGGGTCAGGAGAGGTCTGCCACGCCATGTGGTCACCTCAGGGGCAGGCGGGAATCAAACTCATGTGGAAGCGGCTTTAGATTCTCAGTGCTGTGCTTTAACCCACTGCGCCACCAGGGAGGGCCTCTCCCCAACTTTTAATGAGTGAAAGAGAATGAAGAATTTTCCAGTTAATGCATGTAGAAAGAACACTTGAGAACATTCAATACTAGTACATGGCAAAACTTTCAGAAAGTGAGGAATAGAATGAATAGAGCAGAATACACTTTCTCTAAATGTATAAAGGGATACTTACTGATTCACTATCATAATTAATAGTAAATTTTGGTGACTTTTCTTCCACTAGGATAATCAGAAATTTCCCTCCAGCAGCAGCATGTCAGGCCATTTCTCCTTACTGCTGTTTAGTGCAATGTTGGCCAGGTACCAAGTTGCAAGGTCATTATAAAGAATCTGAGATACAAATTCTACCCAAGAGAGAAAACTAATGCTTAAGATATGATTATAATAGCATTTAGGCAAAAATGTCAGGGCAATAATTTTCATGCAATAGATGCAAAAGTATTATTATTTAAATCTTTGCAATCAAAGTAATTAAATATTTTTGCAGAAATATTAAAATAGAGCCACATAAATTCAGTTTTATAACATGTTCACGTTTTAAGAGAATCAATATTGTTAAGATGCCAATTCACTGAAAATTTATTTGATGTTTTGAACATTAGCCCAGTAAAAATTTTGTAAGTTTAGTATGTAGATGTACTAGAAGCCCATTTCTTACCAAATTGTGTTTATATAAGACATAGAAGAAAAAAATATACATATGAAAAATATACTCCGGACCTTCCCTGTTGGCACAGCAGGCTGGAGGCAGCACTGCCAAGCTAAACCAAGCCATGGCCACTTCAGTGATAGTTTGATCCCCACCCTGGAGGTGACCCACATGGTGCACCAGACCTCTCCTATATTGCCTGCTGCTCCCCTCAAGAGTGTACTTAATATTAGTCGGCCTGTTCTGCTCCCCACTCTGTCTCTGGTGAATCCTCTCACAGCCCTTGCAACTATGGTCTACACTGCAGTTCTGTATGCATAAAAAAAAATCTTTAAAAATAAAAATTGAAAAAATATATCTTATAAGAAAAATGTACCCCATCTTCTTGATGCTTTCAGAAGTTTTGGGTCATGTAGGTGGTTTCCATATTTTGACTATAGCAAATTATTGCAATTAATCTAGGAGTGCAGATTTCCTTTCCAATTAGTGTTTCTGTGTTCTTTGGGTAGATAACTAGGATTGGGAAATTGGAATAACTGGGCCATTTGACAGAATAATTTCTAGTGTTTTGAGGAATTTCCTCACAACTTTCCATAATGGTTGGATCAGTTTACATTCTCACCAACACTGTAAAAGCATTACATTCTCTCCACATTCTCATATGCACTTGTTTCTGATTTTTTTTTAATTATGAACAATTCTCATTGATGTGAAGTGATATTTCAATGTGGTTTTGATCTGCATTTCCCTGATAACAAGCAGCGGTGAGTGATTTTTCATAAGTCTGTTAGCCATTCATTATTTCTTATTTGGAGAATAATTATTTGGAGAAGTATCTATTTAGCTCTTCTGCCCATTTTTTTGATTGGTTGTTTAATTTGTTTTGGTTGAGTTCTTTGTGGATCTTATCAGATGTATGATGTGCAAATATTTTGTATTTTTTCCTATTCACAGGAGTGTCTCTTCATTTTGCTAACAGTCTCTTTTGCTGTACAGAAGTTTTTGAATATGATATAGTCCCAGCTGTTTATATGTTCCTTTGTTTTTCTTGCTTTTAGAGATGTGCTCTCAAAAGGTTTTTCTAAAGTTTATGTCATAGTGTTCTGCCTATGTTTTCTTTTATATATCTAATGGCTTCAGATCTTACATCTAAGTGCATGGTGTGAGACAGTAGCCTAGTTTCGATCTTTTAGTACTTTTGCATGTGGTAGTTCTATGAATTTTTAAAATCAGGGTTCACCCATCTGACACTACCTGCCTTATTTTCAACATTGAGCCTGCACCTCTAAAGCAGAACTTGTTTACTCCTCATTTCAATATTACAATGCGATACCCTGTAGTGGATCTTGTGCACATGAATTCTGTGAGTACTAGAGCAATGAGATTTCCTGCTTACCTCATCCTTACCACCTAACCCAACTGACACAGATTACCAACTCAGGGCTTATTTGCAGAAATCATTTTCATTCGTGTATGCATGTGAATGTTTTTATTAATTTATAAGAGCAATTTGTGAAGAAATGATGTATTCTGGGTTTATTTAAAATGCTTCTTTGGAGCTGGAGTTGCCTCATTAGCAATTCACCAGGGTACTAATTGCATGTGACACCACAGATGCATTGTGTCCTATTTTCTAAATCCCTGGGTGGAAATAGAGACAAGGGCTGCATCTAAAACAAAAACAGAATACATAGACATGCCTTTCCTATGCTATAACTTCTGTTCTCAACAAGTGAAGTAAAATTTCTATCTGAAATTTTTGGTTTGCCATTTTCTTTGAGAGTTTACTAGACTTGATTTTTTTTTTCTCCACCTGCAGCTCGAATCTTTTAGCCTTAGTTTGACTTAATAAATCTCTCTTAGTAATAGTATTAATGAAGCTAAACATAACTTTGTCAGAGAAAGCTTTGGTGAGAAATACATTGTTGCCATTTAAACAGAAAGATGAGATGAAGAAGAGAAAAATAGCTGTTTCCTATGCTTCACTGACAATCTTCCAAATAATTGACCCAGCACCTACAAGCATGATGTCCCTTATGTTTCCTCTGCCTACAGCAAAATATAGGTCCACAGTAGCCCGTAATTAAACAGTTATCTCTTGCAAGTGCAGCTTTTCAATTTACCAAATATTTTAAAGAAGGGCTTAAGACTTTACCATTACCCTTCCTTGTGTCATAAGTGGTGAAATTCTCCTGGAAAAATAAAGCTTCCCTCAGTGTTTGTACATATTCAGCCAGCTTTTTAATAGTAAACAAGCTATGTAGATGTCCATTCTAGAACTTTCCCCCAACTTAAGATGTGGAACTATCTTTTTTTTTTTTTAGATTGATGACAAATTCAAATGACTTCAAACATTTCATATTCTCTCACTTTCCTTTTTCCACTTGATCTCTGATTACATAACCCCCATCCCCCTTCCCCCCCTTTTTAAAAGATTTATTTATTTCTGCATACAGAACTGGGGTACAGGCCAGAGGTGCAGGGGCAGTGAGAGGATTCACCAGAGACAGAGAGGGGAGCAGAACAAGCAGATCAATGAGGTAGACTTCTGAGGGGAGCAGCAGGCGGGTCAGAAGAGGTCTGCTGTGCCATGTGGGTCACCTCTGGGGTGGGGATTGAACTCTCACTGAAGTGGATGTGGCCAGCTTGCATCGCTGCATCCTAACCCACTATACCACTAGGGAGGACCCCATAGTTCCCCTTATACACTGCAGTCACAGCCCCAAACTAGTCTTTACTTAAGTGACAGATATCAATGAAATTGTTTCCTTTTTTATTTTCCTCACACAAAATACATTAATCTGAACCTAATGAAAAAATTTAATGATCTGTTAGAGCTAGAGGTAAAAAAGACTGAACTGAAACATTCTATATGAGACAAATTTATCTGATCAATTTATTCATTGACTCATACAGTCATAAATATTAGAGAAGAAAGCATATTCAAGAGTCACCTGAAATAAAAGATGTCTACAAACCGTAATGTACTGATGTGCCTTGTGAAGTAGACAGAGTGGGGAGCAGAGTGAGGTAGACAGAGTGGGGAGCAGAACAGGCAGATCGAGGAAGTACACTACTGAGGGGAGCAGAGGGCGGGTCAGGAGAGGTCTGCTGCGCCATGTGGTCACCTCCAGGGCAGGTGGGGATCAGAACTCATGGGCAAGTGGCTTTAGCTTCTTAGTGCTGTGCCTTAACCCGCTGTGCCACCAGGGAGGGCTCGAGGCAGTTTTATTTTTAAAGATTTATTTATTATTGGGGCCACATGGCGTACCAAATGGCGTCGCAGACCTCTCCTGACCTGCCTGCTGCTCCCCTCAGCAGTGTAAATCATTGATCTGCCTGTTCTGCTCCCCACTCTGTCTCTGGTGAACCCTCTCACCCTCCGCATCTCTGGCCTGTACCCCAGTTCTGTATGAATAAATAAATAAAATCTTAAAAAAAGATAAAACAGCCTCAAATTTGTAGTGCCAGTACTCTGTAGAACACATCATTTTGAGAAATACTGTTTTAGAGAAAAGAAGGAAGGCCTTTTATTCAGATTGTAAAAAAAGTCAATGTCAAATAAGACACATAAAAATATTTCACGAATGAATAATCAAGGATTAAGTACTATAAAAGAACTACAGACATTTATGGATCTCCAAGAATCTGAAGTGGTTTTACATTGAAGATGAAGAAAAAAAGTAGGATGTGAGCAGAAAGGCAGGGGGAGGTTAGGAAGATAGAGAAGTTTACAGAATACATTAAGCAAACAGACGTTCGATTTTCAAGAGGAATTGTTCTCATCTGTGGATCGTTTATTTCCCTTCCCCGCAATGACAAAAACAAGCAAACAAACAAAAAACAAAAAACAACTAGTGTCTCTTGTTGGTGGTTGCCTGGTAGTGTGGGCAAGCACACTATCGGCTCCTCCTGGCTGGCACTAGGGGTGAAGCTCACATTTGACACTACACAACACAGCCCTTTCTTGCCATCCGCAAGCCTTTTCGCTAAATGACAATGCTTATGTTGGGTGTGTCAGCTACTGAGAATTAGTAACAAGGAATAGTTAGGCTTTTGAAATAAAACGTTTCAATTAGACAAGGAAATGCATTTTTTTTTTCAGGGCACAAATTATCAAGAAATAACATCTAAATTATCTAGTGTGTACCTAGGTTGAAGCATAACAAATAAAAAGAGAAAAGAGAAGAGAGTGAAGCCAAAGTAAGAGATATAAGTCTGAAATAGAACATTCACCAATAAGCGGATTGCTATGATCAGGCTACAAGCAGTATTTGGACACGCAGTTTAAACAGTTAGTGTCATTCCGTAGAAAATGGGTAGTAGAGGTCTCCATCACTCCCTTTTGAGGGTCTATTAGTTCCCAGTTTCTAACTCTCATTTCTGGGAAATTATCAACGTTTGTATCCTTGGTTTGGTCAAAAGAATTGTGTAGTATCATCCTGCCCACAAGATGGCAGTGGCTAGACAGCGTTTGATGATCGAGCTTTTCGGTGCCTAGGTTTAAACAAGAAAAAAACCCAAAAACCAAAACAAAACAAAATAAAAACAGAACAAAAAACACCTCGTTTGGTAATTCAATTTGTGTCTGTCTATCAGAAGAGGATAAGGGGATTTCAGAGGCAGACAGCAAGGGGAAAGAGCATTAGTGATACTATTTTTTTTTTTTTTTAAGAAACAAAAAAAAGTAGAGCTGCCTTTCTGTAAGCCACAAACCTGCTCATCTTTCTCTTAAAGTGAAAATATTTTCACGCAATTGTAAATGAAGAGCTGGGCGTCCCTTAGAGCTACATCCTTACAGGGTGATCCCCATCTCTCCTTTTCCGCATTAGCATATTTGAAATTGATATCTTCACTTATGTGGTGTTTTTCGAATTACTAGAGGAGATGTTATCGCTTTAATTTACAATTTCATCCAGCGTAGACATTATTCTGCTAGAAAGCAATCAGTATGTTTCACTAAACCACAGCAACACATCACTGGTAATGACCAGTTGCACATGTAAATAAGTATCAATAGAAACATACCATGTTTTATCTCAAACCCATATCAGATTTTCAACTGTTAGTAGTCTTTGCCTGGGTTTTAGCTCAGCATTCTACCACCTTCATTCCTGTTTCTGTTCTGACTATTATCTTAAGTCTTTTAATAGGTTGCAGTGAAATAGCGAAAGTCTTCAAGATCTCTGTTAGTGTTAATGTTAGTGTTAGTGGGAAAAGATGTCTTGAGCGAACCCTACAGATGCAGGTTTTGTGGACCCCACCCCACCCCAGACACTGGAATTACAAATGCCAGCATCACCAGAAGGATGGCTGCTGGAGTCCGAGGATGCAGTTAAGCAGCCATGTTTGATGCAACTACAAATCCCAGCAACAGAGAGGGAGGGCTGATAGGACGCAAGGGAGGAGCTGTGGAGCCATTTTGTTTGTAAAGTTAGAAAAGCAGATGTGTGGGCTTTGGCGGGGGTCTCTGGGCCTCATGGTTTGCCACTGAGCTTTTGGGTTTTCACAGTGAGCTTTCAGTGTGCTGTTGGGGTTCCAGGTCAGCCGAACCGATAGGACGCATTCACCAACATCTCTCTCTTCCTCTGAGTTATTCATTTCCCTTCCCCTTGTATGTAAGCCCGTTATTAACCTTTTTGTGTGCACCTGCAATTAAATCTTAACATAAATCCCTTTAGGCGCAAGGTGAAGAGACACATACAGGCATCCCAGTTCACATCGGGGTGACCCTGTACCATCAGCAGCATGTAAAAGAACATTTCCCCCACCGGACATAGAATGGATAAGGGAAGGAAAATAATGACAATAGTTCTGGTGACACAGGCACTATAGCAAAAGGATCGAGTCAATGTATAAAAAATCAGAACTAAAAGTTCATAATGGATATAAATAAAACTATGTGTATATTACTGACCTCTGAGTAAATCTCAGAGATATAAGGTGTCCTACTCAAAACATAGTCTGTTCTGCAAATAGATGATTTCGAGGGACTAAAATGATATTTTTTGCTTTTGTGTCTTAAGACATTTTGGATTTTCTGGTTTTATAGTATTTTAACCCACTAGTAGGCTTGCTTGCCTTCTTTCTTCCTCCTGTTTCTGTTTTTCTTTCTCTCGTCTCTATTTTCCTTTTCTCTCTCTCTCTTTTATCTTAAATACAAAACAACTTTTCTGTGCTAGAAGTGAAACTGATATTCCTGTTATACATTTTAAGTGTATAATTTCATGGTTGTAAAAAACGGGAGAGAAGGACTTTAACAGAAAGCAACATTTCGGTGAAACTTGGGAGAATGATGGACTATTCAAAGGGTGTGTAGTGCATGTGTGTTTTGGGAGGAAAAGAATTAATGGTTCTGACCTAGGGGACGTCACAGTCTCTGGAACTACATGGAGTTTTGTTTTCTCCACAAGATGAAATAACATTAGGTGTTTGGAGCCCAAGAAGAAAGAAAGTGAATTGAGTTTGAAGAAGTGGGTCACATAAGAACACTGGTTTTTAGAAATAAAGTAGGATACTGTTGAATATTAAGATATTCATATTTTCCATATAATCACCATCCTACCTGCATCCATATATACATCAGTGTATGTGCATGCAATATGTACACATTTATTATATAATACCATAAACCCTTCCTGGAAAATCTCGAAGAACTTTAATAACCAATATAACCCATATATTACCTTCAAGTACTAAAAAAAGAATTAAGGAAACCAAATATATATATTTTTAGAAAATAATAATGAAGACCTGTTACACATTTAAGTCACATGATGGCTGAATCTTATACAAAGCTAAGCTTTGCTATTCTATGCAAATTTCAGTTTATCACTAGTGCTAAATTATTAGCAATTTTTCCAGGTTATTTACACTCTGCAACTATAGTAAAGAACTACTGCTCCTTGGAAAAGGCATTGCAGCTGAGTCTAACCTTTCCTTATAAAGCGCTCATATAGTGAAATACTGTGCAGTCTGTTTAACTAAATAATTTCAAAAGTTAGAGTAACTGGCAGTCCTATTTCAACCTGGTAGGGAGACTGAAAAGGAAACTGATCTAGAGGTAATTAGGAAGACCCTACCTGGCACTGCAGATGGGGCACGTTGGGCCTCCCCGTGCTTCCTGCCACCTGAAACCATGTTAGTTAGTCCTGTATTTCCAGCCAAACACTACACTCTCAGAGCACCACTCACTCATGATGTGAACTGACTCCCAAAGGAATGAAAAGAGGAAGGATTCTTGAAGAATGCCTGTAGGGGAATGGAAGCTTGGGGGTAAGGGTATAACATATATCCTTCCCTAGGTAATAAGAGAACATTCAAATGTTGTTTGTGTATAAAAGGAACAGCCTTGGAGTGCGAACAACTAACAAAAGCCAGACCAGGAGAGAAAGTAGAGAGAACAAATACAGTTAAAATACCAGTGACATAAAAATAAAAGAACAAGGCCCTCCCTGGTGGCACAACGGGTTAGGATGCAGCACTGCAAGTGAGCCACAGCTGCTTCAGTGCGAGTTCGATCCCCGGCCCCAGAGATGACCCACATGGCGCAGCAGACCTTCTCCTGTCTTGCCTGCTGTATACTTTGTTGATCTGCCTGGTCTGCTCCCCACTCTGTCTCTGGTGAAGCCTCTCACCGCCCCTGCACCTCTGGCTTGTACCCCAGACAGTATGAAAAAACTTAATCTTGTAAAAGGACAGTTGCAAACTCTCCTCTGAGAATGCTGGCTAGGGCCCTCCAAACAAAGACTTTTCACCATTCATCTGTTCTCTATAGAACTGTGAGGCTGTGACTGATATGGATATATGAAATATCCAAATGACACATTCCTCTGTGCTGTGTTGACACAGCCTTCCCCCTTACACCTCTATGTTACTCAAGCTACTATTTTCCTCTCAGGGTTTCTCACCGAGGAAGCATCACTCTACCATGGGAGCTCAGTGTGGAACAGAAGTCACCAGTACAGGTGTTGCAGCCCAGCTGAGAGCAGCAGACAAGACCAAGACAGAAGATAAGGGCTCTGATAGGATTGCATTGCAAGACATAAAAACAGGAGTCCGATTTTACATTGACTTGATCTGTTTGCTATTATCCATTGCAAGTCCCTCCTGTGTGTTAAATCACAGATTCTCAAAGTGGGGACACTGAGCACTGAAATCAAGGGAGATGGTTTTAGACTTAAAGGTCAGACATCTTTGTAAGAGGATCCCCTTTGTACTTTCCATCAATCTGTCCATTTACCAGGTGCCCGATGACTGAAATGTTCCCCACTCATTGCTCTCTCTGAGTTTAGTACAGAAATAACAAGCTGTAGACACAAAATCTCAGACAATATCTTGGCTGTGTCATACTTATGTCATATTTAACAGCAGCTGTTGTTTATCATTTGCCATAGTGGCATACAATGTATTTTAAAAATAAGTGCAAGGATTAGTCAATGTGAAGAAAATATTAACTATGTATAGTTAATAGAGAAAACATTTAGTACAGAAAACTTATCAACTTATCAACATGAACAAATGACTCACTATTATGATCCTGATCAGGGCAGTTGCTCTTTTTACTAACCTGCATTAGAATCACCTAGAGAATTTTAAATACACAGATAATAGGAAATATCCCAGATGAATTAAATAGATCTCTATGGAGTGGGGTCTGGACTTTGATTTTTTTAAAAGATTTATTTATTAAAGAAAAAAAGATTTATTTATTTATGCATACAGAACTGGGGTATAGGCCAGAGGAACAGGGGCAGTGAGAGGATTCACCAGAGACAGAGTGGGGAGCAGAACAGGTCAACTGATGAAGTACACTGCTAAGGAAAGCAAAGGGTGGGTCAGGAGAGGTCTGCCGCGCCATGTGGGTCAGCTCCAGGGCTGGGATCAAACTGATGTTGAAGTGGCTTTAGCTGCTTAGTGCTATACTTTAACTTTAACCCGCTCGGTACCACCAGGGAGGACACTGATTTTTGTTTTGTTTTGTTTTGTTTTAAGCTGCTCCAGTGATTTTAATGTGTAGCCAGGGTTCAGAACCACCAGTGACAGAGGATGGTCCTAAACAATGAGTAAGTGACCCCCTCCCCAGGCCACATAGACACAGACACACACAAACACAGACCCTGGCATAGCCATACAACAATGGGATTTAAATAAAACTTCCTTTTTAAAAGAATAACTAAATATCATTCCAAATAAACTATCTCCCCTGCTCCACAGGGTGAAATGCCTGGATTCTGAACACATTCTAGATGGACGAAGCTCAGGTTCTGCTATTAGCTTAATCTGTCACCTTGGGCAAGCCACTTGACTTCTCTGTGCACCAATTTCCATTTTTATAAAATAAAGGGAGAAACGATGTTTAACAAGGATGATCCCAAAAGACCCTTCCAGCTGCAAATCTTTATTTTAAATGGAAATGACCGGACATTGAGGGGTTCCTCTTTTCTTTTGTTCTAATGATGAAAATTCAAAATAGAATCATAGATATGCTACCTGAGATTTTGCTTTACTTTCTTGTATTGTAGATAAATTTTGAAAACTCATTTCTCTCTTCCTGAACTGACAGTTGAGCCAGCAAGCAACCCTTTAAAAGCCTTCCTCTGAGCAAGAAAACCAGCTTGAGTATGCACAGAGAAGACATGGCTGACCTAGTAATGAGGACTGTATAAAATCACATTGATTTTCTTTTTTTGACCTCCCTTTCCATTTAACCATTTGTCAATACTGGAGAAAGAAAGCTGTAGAATGTAATTTTTCAGTAACTGGAGAAAAGACAACATGTCCAGGAGAAGGGAGTTGCAATGCAATTTTGACAGAGAATTCAAGCTTTAAATAGAGTGATTTTGCTCAAGTTTTTTGGCTGAATATAAACTTGTGGCCTCAAATGCACATTGTACATGCAGGTCTCCCTTAGTGACTGGTCTGATTCATCTCCATTTGCTTCAGGCCTGGCCTAGGACCCCCTACTCTGTCTAATGTTCTTATCTAACTACCAAATGTCTTTTCAGACAGTTCAGGGCCACTTCTATAAAGTATCTCAGAATGACCCCAATGCAATGGTCACTCCCTGACAGCTAAACACCCCACCACCAGTGCACAGCACCCTAGTATCTCTACCACAGATTCACCAGTACTGGTTTTACCTGTCTCTCTTGTGATAGTTGAGACAGGCATGTATATCCTTATTTATCAAAGTTCTTTTTCAGAAGCTTACACAGTGCCTATATGTAAAGGTTTTGAAAAGTGACAAAGAATTTTTACGTGTTTACAGAATAGAACCCTCTAATATAAAAATGCCCTGAACCATCCTGAGCCCCAAAATGCTCTACTTGACAACTCACTTATAACAATTTAGCCTCTATCAGTTCCTGAAGGTGAGATTTGCTTTCTTTACACCAGGATTGGGGCACAATGGCCAAAAGGCAGGATAAACAGGTCAACACTAATCACTTTGTTGTGCATGGCTAGAATACTGAGTGAAAAGAATTTTTTTATTTTATAACAGTTTATTTTTACATCATTGTGTACATTTTTTTCCATCTCAATTATAATCCCTGTGGGGTTTCCCATCACCATGTCACCCATGTGCCATCACCATAATCCCGTGCATTCCTTCCCCCCCCCCTCCCCATTTGAGTGAAAAGAATTTTGAAAGCATTTTAGAGCATTTACTATGGTTAGGTATATTGTTTCTATTCCCATTTATTTGAGGGGTCTCATTATACATGGATCTTGAGTCTTAGCAATATGCACCAGGGACACTGATAAGAAAATGGCACATAAATAGCCTTTGTTAAAATTGACCTAATTAATGGAATATAAACAAGGTTTAGATGGCTGAGATGAATAACTAGTCATTAGGACAAGCAGTTTAGAAGTAAGCCAGTTACATATAAAATATTTCAATAGTCTGAGTTACCATTTGGGCCCACTGTGATTTATCACAGCATGTTCTGTAATATGAACCAAATTTTTCTGACTCCATTTCAGTTCTGTGTGTATGTGTGTGTGATGTGTGCATGTATGTGTGTGTCCAGCTCAGGTTAGAAGACAAGTATTTATGGCCTAGGTAGATGATGTGCTTATAGTATGGGCTGACCTTTTAGAAAACTGATATATTTATCTAAACACAGATGTGAACTACAGTGTCCTTTTCCACTTAAGGGTCAGTAAACTCAGATAAGACTTTCTATGATATAGTCATCACATTAACTGTTAATCCTATTGGCAAAAGAGTCATTCAAGAGCAGAAACTACAAGTCAGATCCATCTGTTTCTCTGCTGTGTATAGATTATGTGAAGTGTGTGTGTGTGTGTGTGTGTGCATAAAATTAAGCATGTATAATTTGCAAAGGTATGATTCTCTATCTTGGAGTTATATACAGTGTTGTAAACCTTGACACTGTATAAACATTACCTCAAAAAAATTAGACATGTATATTATGAGTTCCTGAATCCAGGAAAAGGAATATCAAATATTATTTGCATGTCTCTAACATCAAAAGTCTCTCTGTTACATATTTACTCTTAAATGTGGCCTTGCTGGTGAACATGTTTCAGAGTTTTGAAGATAATCTTTTCAATTTGAACCAGACCTTCTTCTAATCCAACATAATGTTTCTCATTTGTGATATTGACCTAGTTTAGGCTAACATAGTATTCAGGGCAGAAAATCCTGGTTTGACTGCATCTAAGAAAGGAAAATGCAGAAAGTGCAGAAGCCATTACATAAATGTTATTTTTTAAAAAAATTGTCAATGAAGAATAGAAACAAAAGGAAAACTATTTGTCCCATCATAATGTATATACAAACACAAATGATAGACAAATGATAGATCAATATATATCTTTTTAAGGTATACCTTCTTCTCTCCATATAGAAAGTACACTCAGGGCCTCCCTGATGGTCTAGGTGTTCAGTCTCACTGCTATCTTCGCTGTGGCCCGAGTCCAGCCCCAGCCAGGGAAGTGACCCACGTGCTACAGCAAACCTCTCCTGTCCTGCCCGCTGTTCCCCTCAGCAGTGTTACTTCAGTAAATCCATCAGTTCTGTTCCCCACTCTGTCTCTGATGAACCCTCACATTGCTGTATTTCTGGCCTACGCTCCAGTTCTTAAAAGCAAAAATTAAACAACAACAACAAAAGAGCATTAGTGACTAAAAAAAAGAAGCAAGGATAAAGGAAAAAGAAAGTGCACATTGCCTTGCACTATTCCAAGGTATGCAGCCAAACAGTGCTTACGTGCTGACTGAACACAACCTTATATCCAAGAAAGGGGGTGTTAGAAGCAATCCCTTTCGTGCATTAAACATCAACTTTTACCTCCATGGTGAATTCTAGCACTGCACAATAATTTTCCTTTTTTATGTATTTCATATAAATTAAATTATACAGTCTTACTCCTCTGTACACAAATCTTTTCATTCAAGATAGCAGCTGTGAGGTTCGTTCGCATTGTTGTGAGTGTAATGGAGAGTGTGAGACACAGTTAACACCCAGAAGCCCCTCTGGAAATAAAGGACTTGGCCCAGCTGCTCTGAGTGTTGAAAACTCTCAGCAGTTAGCTCCCTTCTGAAAATAACTCAGTCAAGGAAAGCTACCCCCCCCCCCCGTACACCCGCCCCACCCCAAGGTCCCCAGAGTGGCCAACATCCAATAACCAATTGACATAGGAGTGCATAGGGCCAAAACTTTTGCTCCATATCCAAGAATCTCTGATGGGTCATACTTATTCTGAAAACTGAAGCGTTAGTGTAAGAATCTGTTTTAACTCCCTGTAAGTTTGACTTCTCTTTCTGTCCAATAATAAGCCTCCCCTTTACTTTCTAAAAGTACTAGTACATGTAGCCCCTCTAAAGCAACCTATAAATTACATAGGTATCTTTTGTTCCTCCTCACTGATGTTACAATATTTCACTGTGGATATAACACACAATTTTATGCTTGTGTAACTTTTGATGCCTATATGGTAACTTCAAATTTTGAGAATTAATAATAATTCTACTGTGAACAATCTACTCTTTGTTTTCTTAACCTTATGCAGAAATTTTTATTGCATGGCTATTTAGGTGCTGGATTGCTGGATTTTTATTTTCTACATTTCCAGTTTTTGTATATAACTGTAGTAAGTACTGATGCTGTGTTTTTACACTACCTACTTTTCTCTAGCCAAAGGAAAGAGAACAACAACTTTCGACTGGGTATGAGTTGTGTCAGGTTGAAATATATATTGTGAAAGGTGGGAAAGAATGTCCTTTATTTTGGAGATAAGAATGAATACCAGCTGTGGAGAAGAGGATTAAAAAGAAGCACTTACATGCTGGGAGCTAAATTTTAGAGTATGTTCAAATATGATCTAGCTCTTCAAATCTGCCAAGAAAAGAAAACGAAAGAAAGACTATACAAATGAATACACTGGGTGCACAACAAATCCATGGTGATGCACAAGACAAGTGACAGAGTGATGGGAAGGACATCTTTATATAATATAAATAATTATTTCTTAAAGATTTATTTATTTATGCATACAAGAGCTGTGGTGTCTGCCAGAGGCGGGGGCATAAGAGGATTCACCAGAAACAGAGTGGGGAGTAGAACAAGAGGATGTACTGAAATACATTGCTGAGGGGAGCAGAGGATGAGACAGGAGAGGTCTGCTGTGCCGTGTGGGTCAGCTCCCTGGCCAGGGATTGAACTCATGCTGCCTGTAGCTTCATAGTGCTGAGATTTAACTGCTTGCACCACCAGGAAGGCCCTTTACATTGTATTTAATTCAGAATTGAACATCTTTAAGTAGTAGAGTGGTGGGGATATATCCTAATTATATACCCCCTGAAAGGGAGCATAGCACATTATTAGAGATGATTAAATAGAAAAGAGGCAAACGGAAACAAAAATCTAAATTTCATAATAACTCTGTGGGACCATGTGATGAGTTATGCTGGTGATTTTAATTTTTTTTAAAGATTTATTTATTTATGCACACAGAACTGGGGTACAGGCCAGAGGTGCAGGGGCAGTGAGAGGATTCACCAAAGACAGAGTAGGGAGCAGAACAGGTAGAGTGATGAAGTACAGTGCTGAGGGGAGTAGCAGGTGGGTCAGGAGAGTCTGCCAAGCCATGTGGATCACCTCCGGGGCAGGTGGAGATTGAATTTATGCGGAAGTGGCTTTAGCTTCTTAGTGCTGTGCTTTAACCCACTGCGCCACCAGGGAGGGCCAATTTTAAAAATTTAACTCTAAGTTTGAAAAGCCCAGTTTTGTATTGTGATTAAAACTGCATTATATCTTTGTTTTACTATGGATCTCTTCAGAATAAACAAAACACTGTTTATATGATTACTACAGCAAACACTTGGTGTATTTTTCTTCTTATTAATAATCACTACTTTCTTTTAAAAAATGTAGATTAATTTGTTCTACCAATCTTAAGACTTTTATCTCTTACAGAGAGCTTATGTTACTTGATAGAATGATAATCAGGGCCTACTTTGCTTATATTTGTTGATAATTATCTCTGTGGTCTCCTGGAAATTGCTGTTTGCTTGTTTGATCAATTAATTTTTAAGCTTAAAGAAAACAGTAATTTTATCCTTTCAAAATATAAATTAAATTCCAAGTAGACAAATAGTCACTTCACAGCACCGGAGACTTTGGTATTTCGAAGAAGACACTGTATTTTCTGAGGGAAAAGGGTTCTAGATTATTTCTCAGGACCCATGAGGTGATCAAGGCAGTCAGTTTTGGAAGTTCTAAATAGGCATGTAGAAAAGAGAACACACTTATTTACCCCATTAAAAATAAACTCATGACTTGTCCTAATAATGGAAAACAATAAATTCTTAAATAGACAACTTCTTTCTACCCATAGTGTTACTTAAAAAAAAAAATGGTGCATGTTAAAGGACATGAGAGTGCTTACGAACATACAGCTTTGGATATTAAATAAAGCATAAGTTCCCAACCCTCTTATGAGTGAATTGTGCCCTCTAGAGTTTCCTATGTTGATGTCCTAACTCCTAGAAAGTCATAATGTAATTTATTTGATAATATGATAGTCTTCAGAGAGGTAACTAGTTGAAAATAGATCATTACGGTGGGCATTAAAATGTCCAGTTAAAAATGACTAGATTGCTTATAAAAAAAAACATGAATTTAGGGGACAGATCTATACATAGGAGGAATGTCAGATGAACATGAAGATACCCATTAAACAAGCCAGAGACAGACGGTCTAATAGTCTTCTCTTGTGGTCCTCAAAAGGAACCAGTCCTGCTAACACTTTAATTTCTGACTTCCAGTTTTCCAAAGCTTGTAAGAAATACATTTAAGTTGTTTAATCAAACCGATGTGGGTTTTTTCAGTCACAGTAGTTCTAGTAAACAGAGACACTATTTTATACAAAACTGTTACCTCTAGATCGCAAATAGTGATAGACATCATGCATTTTTAAAAACTAGTTCATTCACTCATGTCCACGTACATTTGCTTACTCATTTAATACATTTCTGAGATGAGTACATGAATATTAGTGAATACACTAACTTTTTTTAAGTGTATAGTGAAGTGAAATAGCATAAGGGGATTGAAATTTAAGAGCTGACGCTTTTTAAAAAAATATTAAAGAAACAATTATCATGTGATAGACTTTTGAAAGAGACATTTTTTTTGCATTTAAAATGTTACATCCAATATTAGAGGCTTTATATAGTTTTCAATTAATTTGAATGCCAAACTTTCAAAGCTAGTGCACCTCTATTGCAGAAAGTATAACACACACGTTTTAGATAATATAAAACACATCACCAACATCAAGTAAATTGCAGCCTTCTACCCAAATGTATCTTCCTATTTTTCTAACTTTCTTGAGATAAAGAAGAAGATAGTTAATTGCAGGATCAATTAAAAGATATTGGAATTTTAACAAGGCAATGGCGGAGGTCATCTCATCCAAAGCCTCTAAGAAACAGTCAGCTCCCTTTAATCTTTGAATATAGGAGGACAAACAGAGTAGGTGATGAATGTGCCAGCTTCTGTTGTTACTTTTGACCTTTTTTTTTTTTTTTTGAGGACAATCAATTCTGGTTTTTCACTGAGTTCGACAAAAAGACAAAAATACCATTCTTATTTGTTAATGATGTCTGCAATAATCTACAATTAAAAAATATTTCCGGGCCCTCCCTGGTGGCACAGCGGGTTAAATCACAGCACTGAGAACCTAAAGCCACTTCAGCATGAGTTTGATCCCTGCCCAGGAGGTGACCCACATGGCGCGGCAGACCTTTCCTGACCCGCCCGCTGTTCCCCTCAGCAGTGTACTTCATGGATCAGCCTGTTCTGCTCCCCACTCTGTCTCTGGTGAAGCCTCTCACTGTGAAGTTTGGCTTAGCAGTTTAGCTTAGTTAGCAATTCTGGGCCTTAGGCTGATAAGGACCTTGACTAGGGTCTGGCTGTCTCCATCCTCGTACATGGGCACAGACCCAAAAACCCCAGCTTATAGGCTCTTTTTGTAAATAATTTTTGATACTTCCCACCAGCCTAGCCGGGGCCTGGCCAATGGGTGCAGGCCATGGTAACCCCCTTAGTCACAGTAATCCCCTTTTTTCATGTATATAAGCTTGATGCTGAAAATAAAGACAGGGACTTTTCCTGGTGAACAGACTCACGGTGTCTGTCCTTTTTCCTTTCCTTTTTCCTTTCACACTGCCCCTGCACCTCTGGCCTGTACCCCAGTTCTGTAAGCATAAATAAATAAATCTTTAAAAAATATTTTTTCAAGCAAAAATTCATTCTTCAGCAAGAGAGTATCATGTTTGACTGTATAAAAACAGATTTCACGCTTTGATTTTACACTTCTTAGCATTATGACTCTCAAAATTTGTTTAAATGTTGCTATATTTAAAAAAATTGTAGATTAGAAAATGAGTGAGAAAGCAAAGGTAGATGGAAGAATCTTACCTGCCCCAAGTATTTTGATGTGATGAGAAAAATGCAGTCAAATTTGAAAATGTGCTATGTAAATAAAGATAAAAATTATCGGAACCATCCTCACACTTCCAACATAGAACTTACAGTGATACCACTGTTCATTTTTGTTATTTTGCTAAATACCTCTGTTTAAAAAAAAAAAAAAACTTATCAACTAAGTAGTTAGAAAAATAGATGAAAAATTAGATACATTCTGGGAAATTTGTGAAAATATTTTGGACCTTCGCTATACTGGGAGTAGGGTGGAGGCCCGAGTTACTTAGGCAACCTGGAATGAAAGACTGCTCAAAGAGCAGGGTGCCCCATTCTGCAAAGAACATAGCCAGAGGCATCCTTGCATCTTGGAGTGGACTTGAAGTTCTAAATATCCATGCATTAGGGAAAGAATATATGAAGAGGATGTGGATGACCCATTATTTTGATTATAAACGGATGTGATGATATTGACAAAATCTGAAACATACTCCAATGATTCCAATTCTAGATTTTTTGAACCTTCTAATATGTTAGAAGATCACATTCCAAATGATTCCAACTGGACAGATTCCACTTGGATGGGATTCTGGAGAGATCCTGAAACAATCAAAAGACTGGGAATTCCACCATAGTTGAAAAAAAATGGGTAGTATTAATTTGGCCTTTGTTACTCATAGTAATCATAGAACTTGTTTATCAATTTAGTAACACCAGCAAGAAAATGAATAACCATCAGTTCTTGAGATCTTATTTTCTGGGCTGCCGACCCAATAAAAAGTCTAGCCTTGGGCATTCAATGGCTATGTTTATTTTCCCTTTGTTTGTGTGTTTGCTTCTTCCCAGACAAGCTAGTTGCCCAGGAATTACTTTATTTTTGTGGTTTACAGATAAGCATACATTTAATGAATTTAAATTAAAGAATATTCAGTGGTTGGAAAAAAAAATCAGATTGGACAATTTAATGGAAACTGCAGTGTACTAGGAAGTGAGTAAGGGACCCTTTTCTGAATTGCTTGATAGAGTTGGTTGTATGTGGAACTCTGGAGCTTTTGGTGTTGCTTATTACTTTGAAAATTCTATTTCTTTATTACCCTTTTCTTGGGTGGTGGTGAAGATTTCCTTTACTTTATCTGTTGGCATTTGGAGAATGTGCATCCAGTCTCTCAGGCAGCAGCAGGGCTAATTAGAATTCTCCGCCTTCAGCAGAGACTGCTTGTACATGCATTATAGTTGACAGTAGTCACTGATACCTAGTGGCTGAGAGGTGTCCTATTCTGGAGAGGTGTCCCTGTTACACCTGTGCTAAGAAGGGAAATGTCATGACATATTAATAATGTCTCCCATTTGTGCAGGAGAGGGGAAAGACGCATATGTGCAGTATTAGATCCATCCCAAATGATATGGTTATATACCGTTTGGGGGGACAAATGCATCTTCCCTAAGATTCCTGTTTGGCTAAATTATCTTTCATTAAATTTCACATTTTTCTCACTGATGTATATAGGCTGATAGAGCATTAGTTAAATGAGCTAATTATATTAAGGGAAGATAAAATTCATAGAACTTCGCTCTAAGCTAAAACTCAATATTGAGTTATTCTGTTTGCTGTCTGGATTACAAATGCAGTAAAATAAAGAACTTCCAAACTTTCAGAGTTTGGATTTTACTTGTTATTTTGCCTTGGAACTAAATATTTTATCTGTCCCTTAGCAGACCTTTGTAAAGTAATGACTATTCCATCACTTCTAATGGCTAGTCCATCTAGAAGGGTCAAGGCAGGGCCATTTTTGCTTATAACATACATAGGAGAGACATATTAAGTTTCTTCTGTGAAATTGGACTCAAAATATTTAATGTTCCTTTCAACTATGAGATTCTATGAAAAAAACAAAACAAAACAAAACAACACATTTATCTAGGTGAGAGGACACTATTTGTATGTTACTGGGTTTCTAGGCAATGATTTTTCTCTAGGTCGATCTCTTCACATACTAAGAATGTAATAAAATTTAATGCTTTCTTATAATTTCATATATTCTGTAAATGTCCCATATCAAGTCAACAACTAATCCATTCTTTTTCTGACTGTGATATTGACATGCTTGGAGTACAAAAGCAAATCAAAGTAGACATTGTTTATTGCTTGTATGGGGCTTATAGACTCTTTATGCAGAAAAGGTATTCATGAAAGGAATAGCCAAATAACCAGTAGTGAGTTTGTAGCCTACCCAGATCACCATTTTTTAAGCAGAAAGAGTTATTCCCCCACCCTCTCTGAGCTTTGACTATTGGTCAGATGTATGGCTATCCCTCTCCCCTTCTTATAGAATTACCTCAGGCCCTACTGGAGTCAATTAATTTGAAAGTCTACAATAGCAACTTTCAGGTGTACTTTGGTCAAGGCTGACCACAAGGGTATTACAAAACTCTGGCCCCTTCCTGTAAGGTAGGACTAAGTCTGTGGTGGAAGTTGTACTCTAAAACCTTTAGAAGAAATTAAAGTTTGCCTCTAAGTCAAGTTTTGCTTTTCCTTTACTTCCTCTTAAGTACCATTGCCTTCATTTTAGTGTCTGTCAAAAACTACTTGAACACGACCCTCGTTGGTGGTGCAGTGGGTTGAAGAACAGCACTATGAATCTAGCCACAGCCACTTCAGTGAGAATTTGATTCCTGGCCAGGGGTGTGACCCACATGGTGCAGCAGCAGACTTCTCCTGTACCACCTGCTGCTCCCCTCAGCAATATATTTCAGTATATCTGCCTGTTGCTTCCCACTCTGTCTCTAGTGAATCCTCTCACCCTCTGCACCTCTGGCCTGTAGCCCAGTTCTGTATGCACAAATAAATAAATTTTTAAAAACAAAACAAACCAAAAAACTACTTGAACAAATCTATACCTGTCTCAGACAATACATAATTACAATTGTGACAATTTGTGAAGTATGAGCAAGTGTTTCTTTTGGAACATGTCAGGAGTAGAATTTGATCTGTAATATGCAGGAAGGCCTTCTTTTGGAATTGAAATGTCAAGGATACAAAGGGACTATGCATGTAACTGGATGGGAAGTTTCCCAGACAGAAGGAAACCTACTTCAAACAACTGAAGGAAGAAGCATTGTGGCCTATTTGACAAAGAAGAAGGGTCAGAGAAAAATAAATGGTGTGGCAAAAGGCAAGAGAAGATGGAAGGCAGATAAAATCTGGGTTCCTTAGGTGACAGTATATTTTTTTTTAATAATAGTTTTTTTTTTTTACATCATCTTGTGACTTTTTCCATCTCAGTTGCAATCCCTGTGGGCTTCCCATCACCAAATCACCCGTGTGCCATCACCATATGCACAGTAGTTTGGTTTTTAATGTAAACATAATGAGAACACACTGAGATTCTGAAGTAAGATGATGCATTCAGGAAGGATTAAAAGTATACTTAACAGGACTGGCTGGCTAAAACGTAGCAAACATGTGCATCTTCCCCAGCTACTGTTGGACTATTTCCCCACCAGACAGTAAATAGTTCTAGCTTTGAACTGACCACACTAACTCTTTAGTCCCATTTATCCCTGCAGACTGCAGAACTGTGCCTTCATTCTCGACTTACTTTATCTTAGGTCTATCCTCCACTGCCTTTTCACCATGCCTAATGTTTCCCTTCTATTTTTACTTTCCAGGACAAAGATTAAATATCTTTAACAACATTAGTCTATTTCAAAAGAGTCTTTAAATACTCCTGGTTTCAGGAAGCAGACAATGATTCAAAGCAGTTAAACTTGCCTGGGCACTGCAGAGCAAAATGCTGAGTAAATCAGTATTACAGTAAAGTTTCCTTAAAACTTAGGGGAATTTCTCACAATCTTCACACAAAAATGCAATCTGCCAATTGTCTTAGATTGCCTCATGTTTCTAGACTGATGACTTAGGAAGAGGGCACTGTCATCTCTCCCACCACCCTTGCCTCCATATATCCTTATTCATTACCTATCTATAAAAATAGGGCTAAAAAAAAAGATACAATTGAGTGATACTTAAAATGATAAATGTTGTAGAATGAATACTCTAGTGCTGAATAGGAGCATAAAGCAAACTCATGGATTAAGGAAAGCTTCATAATTAAGGGCACACCATACTAGTATGTGATGTTGAGTAAATCTATGGACCATCCAAAATAACCTAGAAACTTGCCCAGTGGCCAAATAGTAACACAAAAGATATAATTAGTGTGAAGCAAGATTTATTCAGAGCTAGTCCAGAGACTTTTTTTGCTAGGACCTGTGATGCAAATATAAGTTAGTTTTGCCAGTAACTCACAGTGAATAACATTCTACTAAATCTCACTGCATCAGAGAAGTATATATGTATATATATATATATATATATATATATATATAGTAAAATCTAAGATTCTCTTGCTTCTGAAATATAATGAACTCAGACTTAGTGTTGTTAAAAATATTCAGGTAGCTGGTGATATTTGGAATATGCCACTCCATATTACAGTTGTAATGAATACTATGGATATCATTATACTAAGCTGAGGATGCAAGATAAGATTTTCAGAGATTTTAATAATAACAACAATTAGATCTATATGACTTCAAGTTCTCTCTCAAGAACTACTAAATATTACTAAATACTTAACTGTTGTTAAATTATTCTTATTAACTGCAACCATTGGACTCATCTCCCATAATCACATAAAACTAAATATATCAAAGCAGCTATTTATTTACCAACTAGATATTTACCTAAGCAATCTCTATCTGCATCTTTCCAATCAATCTAATAATAGATCCACCCATTCATGTCATTATTTTCTGTGATATATACACATCTGCATGTCTTTGTTAACATGGAATTTTCTAATAACTTTGCTATAATTTTAGAAATATGAGTTAATTAGAATTGATTAATTACAAATCAATCAATTTAGAAATATCAGTTACCTCTAAAACTAATGTACCAAGAATGTAGTTTTGTGTACTAAAATTACTTTATATTAAAGTTATATTAGAATTACTGAAACTAAATGAAAGATTATTTTGAAATGCTTATTATCTGGAAAACTTGCTTTCTAAGAGAATTGCACTAACCAGCAATTTAACAGTACCCATCAGTTAATGTGAATGACAATACTCAAACTTATTACCACTTTCAAACTACTAATTTAATGACTAAATATGATCTTTCACCATTGAATATATGTTTTTAATATTTTCAAACCCTTGTATCATTAAGTAGTCATATTTTGAAGTTTTTGACAACACTGTGCTTTGACAAATTTCCTACTCACTGATTTCATTGAGCATATACCAATTTTTGTTTAACACCACTATGTTTAGGAGAATTTGCAGTGGAAAAACATCCTACTTACATTTTATTCTGGATCTTTCAAACAAATTCCAATTTGTTCTGGGAATTTCCTCTTGAAATAAATGTCCCCGCTAAAATACATAATTAAAAAAAATTTGGCATAACTTCCAACTATAAAACCTGCTTTTAATCTCCTGTAGTAATATTCTAATAGATTCTAGAACATACCAGTGGCAGAAAAGGCAGATGTAAAGAGACAGAAAATGGTGTACTTGAATCATTTGCAAATATGGATTAATAAACAGTGTGCAATCTAATTAGATACTGTCCCATTTGTAATCCTCTTCCTCAGGGAGGAATAAATAGGGAAGGAAGATTTGAGGAAATAGTCACACAAATGAAAACTGTACAATGAAAAATAGTCAACAAATGAAAACTGTACAACGATACAAAATGGACATGTAGGATATAAGGGGGTCCCACCAACTACCCTAAAAAACAACAGATTCAGGGGCCTCCCTGGTGGTGAAATAGGTTAAAGTGCAGCACTATGAACTACTCCCAGCCACTGCAGCATGAATTTGATCTCCGGTCAGGGAACTGACCACATGGTACAGCAGACCTCGCCTGTCTTGCCCACTGCTCCCTTCAGCAGTATACTTCATTGATCTGCCTGTTCTGCTCCCCACTCTGTCTCTGGAGAATCCTCTCGCGCCCACACTTCTGGAGTGTACCCCAGTTCTGTGCATAAATAAATAAATCTTTAAAAACAAACAAACGAAAAAACAAATTCAGGTTTTAGTTCTTGGAACTGCCATGTATACTGGTAACTCAGATAGCTTAAAGGTTGAGGCTAGAATAGGGGTCTTCATCAGATGACAGAATTGACAGAAAATACTATTACATTTCCTTCTAGCTTTACATTAATGAATACCATTTTGTCCTCCCAAGTCCAGAAGGTGAGCTCTAGACAAAACCATGGCTCCAATAAGTACATGAGGAAGCATGTTGCAAATGTGAAGGAACACAGGTGATACATTGTGTCATGATTTTTTTCCAGTTCAGTTCTCTCTGCACTTAGACTCTGTTCAGAAATTTCAAATATTAGTATAATTTCCTACTTACCCTTGATGCATGTCATTTCCTGTGTTCACACTCTAAGAGGCCAAAGTGACAATGATATATCTCATCCTTGGAGGTAATTACGTATCTCATCCCAGCCATTCTAATATGGGATTTCTGAATCTGTTTTTCCTGGTGGTCTATTATAATGATATCAATAACTGCCAATGATCCACTAGCATGTGAGCACTTGAGTTAAAGCCATAGTTACCTGCCATTTTCACACTAACATCACATATGGTTAGCATCCTTATCACATGTGGTTATTACATTTACATATGGTAAAGGTAGAAATAAAAATAAACTGAAATCAAATCATAAACTGAAATTAATTTCTTAATATTTGGGATATTAATACACCGAAGAATTGAGTGTAAAGAAATGCTTTTGAAATTTAAATTTTACTTTTTATTTTTAAATAAACTTAGCTTAAAAATATCTTACAAAAGGGGCCCTCCCTGGTGGCACAGTGGGTTAAAGTACAGCACTAAGAAGCTTAAGTCACTTCTTCATGAGTTCGATCCCCGCCTGCCCTGGAGGTGCCCACATGGCTCAGCAGACCTCTCCTGGCCTGCCCGCTGCTCCCCTCAGCAGTGTACTTCGTTGATCTGCCTGTTCTGCTCCCCACTCTGTCTCTGGTTAATCCTTTCACCCTCCACATCTCTGGCCTGTACCCCAGTTCTGTATGAATAAATAAATCTAAAAAAATATATATTACAAAAGGACAATGAATTGAAAAAAATATTACAGATTAATCCTATAACACAGATAGATGAAGATCTCTGCTTAATTTGAATATCTGACTTTCTGCATGTAAATATTGGGATAAAGTAATTCGCTAGTTGAAGCAAGAGAAAATTCACACCAAGAAATCTAAATAAGTAATTTTTCATATGTAATAGTTATTCCAATCATCTCTCTGCATTGTTACCAATGTTTAAGCTTAAATTAACAATAAAGTTTGAATGATATACTTGGGGAAATGTTAGATGTATAATTAATAAAGTGGTAATAAATTTCATGTCCAATTATCTGTGTCCCCCCAAAAATCACCCAATTCTTATGAATTGCCTCTTGTATAAAATGGGAGAAATTTTTGTGTGCATAGTATTATATATGTATGTGTGTGTATATATATATATGTGTGTGTGTACACATACACATATGTGTGTACATATATATGTGTGTATATATATATATAAAGCATATATACACATATATAACAATTTCACAATTAAAATTTTCAGTCATCCCAGAAGAAATTTTCATTTTTTTGAAAATCTAAGCTAAAAACTATGATGCTAAAAATAGCACAATTTCTCCAGCTCTATCACCTAAGCTAGTACACTAGGTGAGGGAAAACAAGCAAACATATGAACTAAATAAAAATACTATAACAAATTTGGGGACTGTAAGCCCCAAAATGGCTACCAGAAGGGAAATGGGGAGAGGGGAGAGTAAATAGGGATAGGGAATGATGTTATGGTGAAGGGCAGATTTGGACTTAAAGCCGAGATCTTAATGTAGTATGTGCACATTCTGATACTCAATGACAGACCTGACACTATAGTAATGCCAAGTTAATTCAGTAAAAAAATGAAATAAAAAATATAATCTCTAATTTCAGTTTTCTAATTCCATATGCAACACTTTATATTTTAAAATTTCAAAAAGTACTAGCAATTTACATGTTCCATTTGGAAAAATAATCCACAGAACACAGAAATAGAATCAAAGTTAAATTCTCCCTCTCACATAAAGCAAATATCATTAAAAAGTTTCATGGGGGAAATTAATCATAGCCCAGTGTACCCACATATATTTTTATTTATATTACTAGTGTCACTGAGTGTATACTGCTGTCTCTCGCTTTATGATATAAAATATTTAGGAAAATAACTTTCTGTATCAGGACATATACTCAGTCATTAATTATTTTTAGACTATATTTACTATTATATATAATGTGTTGTTTTTCCCTGGGTGCTCTAAAGATTTATTATTTCTTAATATTTATTTTTATTTATTTATGTATACAAAAACTGCGGTACACGCCAGATGTGCGGGGAGTAGGTTGGGGATTGAGAGTGTTCACCAGAGTCAGAGTAGAGAACAGAACAGGCAAATATACTGAAATACATTGCAGAAGGGAGCAGCAGGTGAGTCGGAGAGGTCTGCTCCGTCATGTGGGTCAGCTCCTCTCAAACTCAGGCCAGCACATAGTGGCTATGGATTGTTACCTTTGGTCTTTCATTCATTTTTGTTATGGTGTGTCTCAGTATGTCAATGCTTTGTTTTTTATGACTCCCATGCTAGTCACATTTCTAGTTACATCCCCATCACTCACACACATGCACACACGCCCATATACACAGACACACACACCCCACCATCACTGTCAGCACAACTACCACCACCACAATCTTTTGAGTTCTCCCACAAAAGATTTTACTTATATATTTTATTTATATATTTTGTCCAGTGTTTACAGTTGGCATCTGCATTGTTTTGATGGGAAGTTAAATGCTATTTTGATAGGTCTACAAATTTTGAAGTTTGCTATTTTAATACTTTTCTATCTCTAGTGACATTATTAGAATATTCCAATTCTCTACATAATCATTAATGAATATATATAATGAATCGTGTATCTGCTATATTAACAGTGATATGAATAATTTACCTAACGATATAAGTAACTTCCTATAAAGATGTCTAACTAATCTAACATTCCTCCTCCTAGTTCTATACAATAATGTACAATTAAGAACCTATCAGAAGAGTATAGAATTACTCTTCTGAGTAAAATGCGGTAAAATGGAAATTCTTACAATAATCTGTTCAGTTAGTTATGGCAGAGTGATGGCAAAACATTATAGAACTATTTGTCTTAGAAAATCCTATTTATGATAGCCTACTTTTTAATTTTCTCACAAGACCAAAAATTTCAATCATCTTACATCAGTCCTTATAAGAATGACTGAAATTAATTCTGTTTGTTATTTTTTTTGTCTCTGAGACTTAAGAACTGTATGCATAAAACATGTAAGTATGTGTACATGTATATATACACATATATGCCTGTATATATATACATATATGTGTATATATATATTTTTTTTTCATTGCTGGAAATAACATTTTCAGATGATGATTAGGTGTGAACAACACCTGGTTAAAGAAGCAACCCATATAGTTCCTTTCTAAGTCAACTGATACCCTGCTTCCTATAACTTCCCCCCAACATCCCATATACACTCTTTTCAACTCTGCTTTGGACAGTGAATTCATGCTTCATTCAAACAGACTGATGCAACCTATTAGAGAGGAGGGGCAGAGATCAAGGCAACTCTGTTGCACAAGTGAATCCCTTTAAATTGACTGATCAAAATTTATTCTGGCTCCATCAATTTTTGGTTTTAAGTACCTACTTATTAGCACAGGACAGTAGACATTTCAGTTTCTCATTGCCTTTGAATTCACAGAGTTTTCTAGTAACTGTTTTCATTCTGAGTCACTTGCTATAAATCTCAAATCATGGCATGCTTGTCTATATCTCTTTTCCTTTACATCAGGTTATACATTCTATGGGAACTTCCTTGACTAATTTCATCAGGTCTAAAATTTGCTTCTGTATTTTCCCTCAGATTGGCCACAAAAATTGACTAGCACTGCATAGCAGTATAGTTCTTAATGAGTTAATGTTGCATTATGATTTACTTCTCTTGTTAGATACAACACAACTCCTTTGAGTAGCTAAGATAACCAGATGCTAGCTTAGTGTCTGTAAATATGACCTCATTCCTCATTCACTTAGTCTATGTGTTGAGTAACTAGTAAGTACCCAAGCATTTGATTCTGAAGAGAACACAGAAAAAATTCCCTACTACCATGAACCAATACTTTTCAGAGGGAAATTTAATGGACTGTGAGACAATTTAAGATAGAATAACAGAAAATAATCCATGCAATAAGAAAAGAACTAGGCTATTAGCTAGCCTTTATTTCTACCTTAAAGATATCTCATCCCAGTGGGAGAAGTAGATTTATAAATATTAAACTAACTTCTATAAACTATCATGTGAATACAACTATAATATTATATATGCATATTTGAATATATTGACTAATTGTAGAATAACAGGAGTATGTTTAAGATTAAGTTTAAAAAATGTGATGTAGCTGACTAGGTGAAAATGAGAAGAGGGCATTGCAGACCAATATAAAAAAAGATCATAAAAATATTTCCAGGGCTCTCCTTGGTGGTGCAGCAGGTTGAGGCACAGCGCTGAGAAGCTAAAGCCACTTCAACATGAGTTCAGTCCCTGCCCCAGGAGGTGACCACATGGTGTGGCAGACCTCTCCTGGCTGCCTGCTGCTTCTCTCAGCAGTGGACTTCATCGATCTGCCTGTTCTGCTCTCTGCTCTGTCTCTGGCGATCCTTTCACCACCCCTGCATCTCTGGCCTGTGCCCCAGTTCTGTATGCATAAATAAATAAATCTTAAAAAAAAAAAAAGATCAGCAGCTTAAAAAAAAAAAATCCAGCATGGAGTGAGGCACTAAAAGACTAAAAGCAGAACTGAATTAAGATAACATCATTCATGAGATTAGGTGTAGCAAATCTATCATATGTAAATTTGGTGGCAAAGATGATTTTTTTTTATTTATTTTTTTATGCACACAAGAACTGGGGTGTAGGCCAGAGGAATGGGGAGTGAGAGGATTCACCAGAGACAGAGTGGGGAACAGAACAGGCAGATCTACTGAAATCACTATTGAGGGGAGCAGTGGGAGAGACAGGAGACATCTGCTGGGCCATGTGTGTCACTTCCTTGGCCAGGGATCAAACTTCTACAGCAATGGCTGTGGAGAGCTTCATAGTGCTACACTTGACCCCTTGTGCCACCATGGAGGCCCTAGAGATAACTCAGTTTTTATTATTATTATTTTTTTTGTAACCAGCCCTAAAATGAGCATGAGTTGCTGAACATTTAAACTTGAGATTTGAAAAAAAAAATTTTTTTGTTCTTTTCTATTTATGAACTCAAAAATTACCTTGAAGGATATTGATTTTGAACATGGCACATTATAGCTACAGAGCTTCACTTTAGAATTTCTCTTGATACAAGAAGTTAATCCCATGCTCATTGCTATTTGGATATATACTAATTTATCAAAAAATCTCGATAAGCCATACATCTCCATCTCTAGCTCTTAAACTGAATATAGATATCATTTAGAATGCATAAAATGCACTTCATTCATTGTTCACTCCAACCTTATGTATCATTATTCAAATTTAACTAATGAGGAAACTTAGGCTCAGAGAAAATAATCACAGTCATGATTATAGGAATTAGATCTACTGCTTATTGAATAATTAGTATGTATCATCCACTCTTCTAAGTACTTCATAAATATTATCTCATTTAATGCTTACCACAATCATATCAGCTAAAATTATATATATATATATATATATATATATGTGTATGTATGTATGTATGTATGCATTTTAAAGATTTATTTATTTGTGCATAAAGAACTGGGGTACAGGCCAGAGGCTCAGGGGTGGTGAGAGGCTTCACCAGAGACAGAGTGGGGAGCAGAACAGGCAGATCGATGAAATACACTGCTGAGGGGAGTAGCGGGCGGGTCAGGAGAGGTCTGCCGCACCATGTGGTCACCTCCGGGGCAGGTGGGGATCGATCTCATGCGGAAGTGGCTTTAGCCGCTTAATGCTGTACTTTAACCTGCTGCACCACCAGGGAGGGCCACATTATTTATATTTTTAAAAAGATTTTACATATTTATTTTTGCATAGAAGAACATCGGTGCAAGCCATAGGTGGAGGGGTGAGAGGATTCACCGGAATCAAAGTAGGGAACAGAACAGGTAGATGTATTAAAATACACTGCTGAGGAGAGCAACAGGCAAGGCAGGCGAGGTCTGCTGGGCTTTGTGGGTCAGTTCCCTGGCTGGGGATCTAACTCAGGCCTTCACGTTGGTGGCGCTGAGAGTTCACCCCCTAGGCCACCAGAGAGACCCCCTAAATATTATTTTTAGCTAGTTTATGAATGAGTGCGCTGAGCATGAAACTGCTCCAGGATATAGAGTTGGCAAACAGTGAAGTAGAGTCAAGCCCAAGATTAAATCAGTGGCTCCAAGGGTCATTCCTCTTGTTGTATAACACGACATTTCCTGAGAGAAGCTGGGAGAGACAAAAGGTGGGAGCAGGATTGCATTTGTCTTCATATTAGTGCTAGGTTTTCTGTATACAAAGGGTCAGGGAAATTCTGCAGTATTAATAGGTAACAGAGCTCAATCTTTAATGTGAGAAATAGAGAGTTTCAAAGGCTATCTGGCCCCCATTGGCCAGCTTCAATTTCACAGACTTAACCCTTTTCTTGCAAAAATATTGTTATTTTTGCTTTCACCACCTATTGATCTAAGAGATGCCATCCTCTGAAATTCTGTATCTCTCTTTCCCCCCAAGCCCCTTCAACCTCTCTATTATTAGATCTTTGACATAGATCATCTGATCCAGAGAGAAGATATGTAAGAGATTAGAATGTACAATTAAAACTTATCCAAGGACAGAGGATAACAAGATAATAATGACGACAAAGATAGTGTTGTTTGGTTTCTATTTTCTGCTAACCCAGGAAGAACTCTTGAACTAGTTTCTGTTGTCCTTCACACAGTACATGGTTTTCCTGAGAAAAACCATTAAGTACACCCCTTTTAGCCCAACTACAGAAAAAAGGAGATTGGATTCTCTGTTTACATCCACACTTATAATTAGAGTCAGTGGACTCTCTAATTAAATCCAGTAGAGTTGTTACCAAGGATGAGCTTATCCTTTAATTATTATTTTCTTCCTTCAGTCCATTTTATTATAGTTGTTTACATCTTATGGGGCTTAAATTGAAAAAAAAAAGTTCACCTACCATTTGTTTGTTAAACCTTTATTCATACACTTAAGAAAGCCATATTAAATTGTCATGTAATAGCTATAGCATTCATTAAGGTATCCATCAATGAAAAGATGTTAGCATTAGGGTATGTTATCAATATTTGAATAAAGGAAACAATGGATGAATAAAGGAATAAAATGCACTGATGTCTGATTGATAGGGTAGCAGCTTGGCAGTCTGGAGTGGAGAGGATGTCGATGCCACTATATTTGAAAGTCATTCCTGACACGTATACACCCAACCCAACCACCTGGGTCACTTCTCCGTGCCAGGACAGCCACAGGTGGCACTGGCTTCCCATGTAATCTTTCTAAATGCTTCCTCGTCTGCTGTTGCCTATGTTTGCTCCCAGTGTGAGGGGCCTTCCCCTCTGGCTGTGATCATTTGCTTCCGGACATGCTGTTTTTCTACTTGTCAAGTACACCAGCATTACTACACTTGCATAAAATGAATAATCAGCACTTTGAGGAGCCATTTTTTGCTCCTAAAATGAGTTTATTATGGGTTTATTTTTCATTGCCTATCAAACAGATGTTGCCTGCTCTCTGAGGGATTTTCTACGCTTCCCAGTCACTCTGCTGGGTGGATTGCCAGATGCTCTGCGGAGCTGCTCATGAATGCCAGGGAGGTGAGTGGCTCTGCCTCAGCAATAGCAAAGGAAATCAATGTGTGACTGAGCATGGTGGGACAGAGATGGCTGTTGCTTCAAAATGGAAAAATGCAAACAAGTACAGAACAGATGCAGACAAGTTGCAACTGCTGTGGAAGCAGCTTGAAGCAGTAGAAAGAGCATCAGATTTGGAGCTAGACCGACTGGGGTTGAAATCCCAAATGTGCCACTTCAGTCTCTGTGAGTTCAACTCTTTGCTTTTTTCTTTAAAAATAAAGATTTTAACACTCAAATGACAGAGTTGGTTTGTGAAGTAAACATATCTGTAGTGTGTAGATATGTTATGATTAGCAAGAAGTATTAGCTGGTCCACCCTTTTCTTAAGCAATATTAGCCTGAATGAACGGTCCAAGGCTTTTTTAAATCACTCTTCTTGTTAACAGTGTCTATCACAGACATGTCATATGCACCTGTAATTTGGCCTGTCTGTCTGTCTGTGTACATATGTATGCATTCATCTATCTATCTCTTGTTTTCACTCTCTCCTGCAAATCAAATTGACTTATTTTAAGCGGCTCCAAGTTATGCATTGCCAAAATGAGTACTAATTTAAGTTACCTTAATTTTGAATTTGTGTAAACTCAGGGAACTCTTTCTCTTTCACACACCCACACACATAAATACACACACACAACTCAGTAAACTCAATATACCTTTCTGATAATTACTTTAGGAGAAACGTCTAAAAGTGAATCTGCTGCGTCCAAATTTATGCATATTTTATGTCAAATAGCCAAAACGTTATGTACAATTATTCAATATAAAGGAAAATACATTAAACTCATATCATAGTCATGCCTTCCCTTATTGATTTGGCACAGAAATACACACCTGTATGTACACACCCATATCTCCTGCACGCTGATAATATGATTGCTATTCATTGCATTTTGCACCGCATTGTAATAACTTCAGTGAGTACATAAATCTTTCTCAAGGCAGTGTCTGTCCTTGAGGCGCTAATGGCCAGAGCTTCCTCTAAGAATCAGGGGAACAGTGCAAACTGGGTTAACTGGAGACTCAAAGAAATTAAGAGAATACAGTGAAGAGGGCTGAAGCTAACATACCACTTTCACCTCTTACACTAGTCACATATTGCTGGAAATCTGCCCTTCAGCCCAAGCACTGACCTGATTGTCATGAGGCATCAACTCACTCTTTGATCATAGAAACACAAGAAGTCTGCAATACCAGACAGGAAAAAGAAGTTTTACTGTGGAGCAAAAGCTTAAAATACCCATGAAGAGAGACATTAAGCAACTGTATTCAAGGAAGTTCATCTAATTTTTGTGTGGATGGTGAACATAAAATATGGAATATTAAGAAAGACAGAAGAAAGATGACATACATAACTGGTCATGCTTCACTCTAGGGTAGGATTTTAACAGAAAGGTAAATGCTTCACAGCTCCTCCTCTTCCAGCTTACTCCAGTATGAACATGAAGAATTTTAGCTTTAACTCCTAGTCAAGAAGCATTATTACTAGAAATCAATACATTTAACACTTAGATCTATGCAGGCTCATTCTCAGCACACTTGACATGTATTAGTTATTTGATTATAATAGGTACCTTGCAAGGAAGGACTATTTGTATCTAATTTATTGTAAGGCTAGAGCAAATAAACTACACAACAGTTGTTTTGGGAGTTAGAATTTGAATACAGGGCACCTGGCTTCAGGCTCAGGGGCTCCAAGTTCCTAGGGAAACAAGTTATACATTTTCCTAGAGTAGCTTCTATGTCCTTGTTTTTAAAATACTATTCAATTTATTTCTGAACAGGCAACTGAGTACCTAATCATTCTTTTCCTTAATTTCCTTATCTTTGTGGTAAAATAGGTTGAAAAAAAATAAGACTGATGAATAACCAGTCTGATTTCACTAGGAGGGGTTTTAGAACTGATAGTAATGTTTGCAATTATGAAGCTGGAGGTAAAGTTCTTGAAAATTTAACAGAAGTTAAAGTATTGCTTTGTTCATGCTACATAACACTTAAAGCATTTGTGAAACAAATATACACGGATACCATGCACTCCTGGAACAAATTTAATGTGCACTGGCTTTGAATGAAGTAACTTCAACAAGAGATCATATCTAAGTTTCAAATTTTCTTCTGGTTTAGAGATCCAGTTGTTTGAAGGAGGACTTTTTTTTTTTTTGGCATTCAAATATTGTTGCAAGTGAAACATGAAATACAGCGTGTGGATATAGCAGAGAAAAAAATGAGTAAGTGCACTCGTCTCCTTTAGGTATCCATAGACTTGAAAACTTACTAAACAGTAAAAATCACAACATTAACAAAAATACAGAATTTCCTCCTCACCAACTTCCTGGTAAGCACATTAAGTAAAAGTGCTAACATCTGTTTTCCATGCAGGTAGCCAACACTTCCCATGTAGGGCAATTGGATCCCCACCAGGTAAACAATTCAGCTGCCTAGTATCTCTTTTTAAGTGCATCTTTATTCAAATTTTGATGATATGTCAAAGTAAATTTGCTTACTTTCCATTCTTAAAGATATATCCATTTCTTCTTTATATATATATGTATATATATATGTATATATACACATATATATACACATATATATATAACACATATATATCCTCAAAAAAAGAAGAAATGTATATATATATGTGTGTGTGTATATATATGTATACACACATAAGTATAAATATATATGCATAAGTATATATATATGTGTGTGTGTGTGTGTGTGTGTGTGTATCTTTCTTTTTTCTTTTTTCTTTTTTACTAGAATGGTTTTTCATGATTCATTCTTTATACTTAGGGCAAAGCTTAAAATTTTCAGCTCAGACCCCTCTCTGGTAGTTCAGTGGGTTAAAACACAGCACTAGGCCCTCCCTGGTGGCGCAGTGGGTTAAAGCACAGCACAAAGAAGCTAAAACCACTTCCGCATGAGTTCGATCCCCGCCTGCCCCGGAGGTGATCCACATGGCCCAGCAGACTTCTCCTGACCCGCCTGCTGCTCCCCTCAGCAGTGTTAATTGACCTATCTGCCTGTTCTGCTCCCCACTCTGTCTCTGGTAAATCCTCTCACTGCCCCTGCACCTCTGGCCTGTACCCCAGTTCTGTATGCACAAATAAATCTTTATAAATTGTTTTTCAGCTCAACAAAGATCCAAAATATATGCTTGACTTGATCCAATTTCTAGTACAATTTATTATGTAATTATAAATTACAAGTTATGCCACAAATGCATACTTTCATTGAAAATGCATAACTATTATTAGACTCATTACTTCATACATTCAGTAAACACATAGTGTCCATAGGTGGTTATTATTCATTATACAAACATTTTGTCTGCTGATTTTTCACTGTGCTTTACTTTGCTTTCGTATTTCAACTTATTCCCTTTTCAATATACTCACCAGTATTTTCAGAAATGTTTCTCAGTATTGTCTACTCTTTCAGAAGGTTAGTTTACCAAATGTTTATTTTAAGAATTCAGATAAGCAATTTTTAACCTGCACACAAGGCCCTCTCTGGGAGTCTGTCACCCAGTAGGAAAGTTTTCCATGTGTTTTTTAATTTCTTTTTCACTGCCATTGTTTGGATCACCATCATCTCTAGCCTGAAGTCCCTACAGCATGACATAGATGTTCTAATTTTAACATCTGAAGCAATCAGACTGCTGATTATAGGAGTTTTGAAATTTCTTCCAAAAGGAGAGAAATGTTCTTTTAGGGAGTTTGAATTTTAGAGAGTGAATCCAGATAGTTGAGGACGTGGCATTATCTAAGAAATTACATTATAAAGTTTTCAAATTGGTTTTCTCATTTCTAGTCTCAATTGCCCTCCCACAAGGTACACAATGGCTAAATTAAATTCCATGAAGCATGACTTTTGGTTCTCAATGGAATCACTTGGCCACAGAATACACAGCAGCCCTAAGTCTCCCTCTAAAGCCATTCATTATGTAAAGTTCTTCTGACCTTAGCTTCCTTTTCTAAATATTATATGTAGTTAGGAAACTTGACTAGATGATTTTCTATGTTGGTATGCAAAATGACTTTCACTCTCCTCCTATATTGTATTTTTGTGACACTGATCCTTTTATTCATTGTGTATTTTTAAAAATTCTAGCTTATTTTCCATACTTGATTGAAAGACTGTGACCAAGGTGTTATCTTCCACCTCTATGATCACTATACTTGGAATAAGGTGGATAAAGAATCAACTTATCAATAAATTAGGTTTGAGGGTTTGTGCCCATTTTAAGCCTCAAAAAACATACGATACCAATGATACATTTATTATCTCCATTTTGTTGGAAGGACATGAAAATTTCAAGTGACAAGTGCACCTCATAAATTGATCACAGATTTGCTTGGACTCATGTCTTTAACATTAGCCTAAAATATGTTAAATAAAAGAAACCATGTAACTAACATACCAGTATTCTGTGTATTACTCCTTAGCAACTATATCATAAGTTAAAATTCTTTTTTAGGGCCCTCCCTGGTGGTTCAGTGGGTTTCAGCACAGCACGCACTAAGAAGCTAAAGCTAAACTTCAGCATGAGTTCCATTCCAGCCCTTGGTGACCCACATGGCGCGGCAGACCTCTCCTGACCCGCACGCTGCTCCCCTCAGCAGTGTACTTCATCGATCTGCCTGTTGTGCTCCCCACTCTGTCTCTGGTGAATCCTCTCACTGCCCCTGCACCTCTGGCCTGCACCCCAGTTCTGAATGCATAAATAAATAAATCTTATTAAAATTTATTTTTAAAAATTATTTTTAAAAACGATTTATTTATTCATGCATACAAAAACTGGGGTATAGGACAGAGGTAAGGGGATGGATTCACCAGAGACAGAGTAGAAAGCAAAACAGACAAACTGACTGAAATACACTGCTGAGGGGCACAGTGGCTGTACCATGTGAGTCAGATCCCTGGCTATGGATCGAGCTCGTGCTGCAATGGCTGAGGCTAACTTCATAGTGCTGAGACTTAGCCCCTTGCGCCACCAGGGAGGGCCATGGGTTGAATTTCAAGTGTACACATTTAACAAATATATATTAAATCTGAAGGTGGGGTAGAGATTACTTTCAGCATTTCCCAATTTATATTAATAGAACTTCCCCCACTGCTGAGCCAACTTGGTTGTAGAAGGCAAAGGCAAGTAATAAGATCAGACTTCTGCTAGAGTGAGGCTGCTTTCCTAATTGCAAATGTAAATGTTGCCAGGTGTTCAGCATCCTTGTTCTAATAAATAAATAATTAGAAAACATGATTAATATGAAGCCTCACTGCATAGCTGTGCAGAGTGTTCTTGGAGAGCAACATGGGGAATTGATTTGGGAGAACAGAACGTGTGCTTAATGGGAAGGTTCCAAGTGATCCTGGCAGAAAAGCATCATGTGTCTGTGCAGACCGTAAGTGAGCCATTTGGGACCAGAACAGAATTATGAACCTGGGAGAGGAAAATAAGGGGCTCCTATGTCTCCTTCAGGTATGAGCGGACAAAAGGCACACCTGAAATCAGTACAGTTTGATCAATTTTTGGGGATCTGAGTCAAACCAGATTTGGTACCAACCTGTCACATCCAAGATAGGAAAATTTTGGCAAGTTCTCTTGTTTAACTGCAACTGCCTTAGTTTTCTAATGACTATGATAACACCTGTCTCGATTGTATAAATTGAATGAGACTTTGACTATTCAAATGCCTACTTCAGAAGAAGCCTGTCCTTACTAATAGTCATTTAACCCTTATTTTCTTTATCTGAAAAATGGAAGTTGAATTCAGAAAACAATATATAATCTGTGTCCTTTTTGAAAACATAAACAACAGCATGTTAAATTTCAATAAATTCCCCCAATAATGAAGTCTACATTATTGTAATCCAGTGAACCATAAACTGACTCGACCACAAGATCTTCAATTATTATTTCTCTAACTAGATTTTGGGAAATATTGTCCTATTTTAAGGGAGAATGTGATGAATAAGTAAGACACTATTCCTATAAATAAACAGCTATGGCATTATGCAGCACATAATAGGGACATTTTATCCCCTTCTCCAATTCAAAATTTGGGGAAATAAGTCTAGATCCTTAGAAAAACAAAGCGAACTACCAGTACAAATTTTGGCCAGCTCCCACTGGGTTTGATAATAACATGTTGCATTTTAAATCCTCTGTTTAGGGACCCTGCTTTTGTGTTTGAATGAGGCTTCCTGGTGGAGTAAGAATCAATTTTTAAAGGGAGACCCCCAAATTGACTAGGGGTTTTATCCCATCTGCAATGTGGAAGGATTTTTTTAAATGCCTGAATAATTGTCCCCACCCTTAGCCATAAGGCGCTTGTGACACTGCTACTTCCTTAATCTGGAGTGTAATGGACTTTTCTAGACTGCCCACCTGTTCTCTTTACCATGTGGACTCACTGGCCAGCCAGTGGTATATTTAAAAACGAAGTGCTAGCAAAAGCTTCTCAAATATTTACATTTTAGAATTTACCCTCTCTTATTTTGCAAATGCTTGCAGCAGGTGAACAAGCTGACTGGCTGACAGGATGTGAAATCATGAGGCAGGAGGAGGCCCTAACTTTTTCAGTCATCCAAGTCGCCCCCACTGAGACACAAGGTGTGTGAGCGTCTGAGACCAGAAGAGTCCTTCAGGCCTGAAGAATCACTCCTCTAACCAAATGAATCATGAGGAATGACAAGCCCTTGTTATTTCAAATGACTGAGTTTTGGGATATTTTTAATACTGCAATAGATAACCAGTAAAAGAAAAACATGAATCCCAGGCAAGTTATTGGCTTATGACATCAAACATTTTCAGAATGAAATAGGTCAGGGTTTTGCTGCATAATCATTGTATGTTCAATATTCTGTAACCAGACTCTCACATGCTTAATTTAGTTATCATGATGCTCTTTTAGAGCAACAGCTTAACTTACATTTCCTCATGAGATCTCATTCCTATAACCAGAAGATATTTCTTGTAGGTTTCTTGTTGCCAATAGAAACACATCCCTTTCCTTTTAACAATATTGATGTTTTGTCCTCCTTCAGGTTTTTAGTTGGCTTGCTTGCTTTCAATTGAAAGAATATACATATATACATACATACATACATATATGCACACACACACCCCCACACACCATGAGATATGTAATATACCATACAATTATATATTATGACATTGTATTGTATATTGGTATATACATTTATGTAATGTAAATTATATAAAGAAATTATAAACCCCAGGCAAATGTGAGACTCTTCTATTGCTATAATCTCCAGGAGGTTTCAACTGTTTGCAGTTGACTTCTAGCAACTTCTTTTTTTTTTCTTTTAGCAACTTTTTAAAGTTAAAATTTGGATGTTCTGGACAGTTCATTGCTCCATGGACTTTTGCTCCAAGTAAAATCTTCCCGTGTTCATTTCTATTTGCTGGTCTCTCCAGATGGCCCGATAATGCTTTGTCCTGCAACCTCACACACCTGCTGAATTAGTTTGCTCAATGTTTATGTTATTTTGGTATATGATAAGTAATTTCCAAGATATTTTCATGAAGCTCAAATCAGAGCTTCTGTTTAGCTTTGAAACAGTTTTCTGGATAGTGAGCTAACAGATTGACTTTTTTAAACTTGTATTTATTCTCCTACTTCTTTTTCTCTACTGTTTTTGTTAATGAAGCTGTTAAATTTGTGGGGTTTCCTTTGTACGAGGTGACTTGTTTTTCTCTTACTGCTATCAAGATTTTCTCCTTATCATTTTACTGATAGAGTATGATGTTTCTGTCTGGTGTCTCTGAGTTTATCTGTCTCGGTTCTGTTAAGCTTTTAGATATGTAGTTTAATTTTTAAAACAAATAGATGAAGTGTCTCACAATATTCTTCTGAATTCTCGCTAATTTATCTTCGCACCTTTTATTTATTGTTTATTTTGGATCTTTTATTTATACATATAAGAGCTGGGGTGTAGGCCAGAGGTGTGGAGAAGTAAGAGGATTCACCAGACAGAGTGGGGAGCAGAACAGGCAGATCTACTTGAAATACACTGCCGACGGGAGCAGCAGGTGGGACAGGAGAGGACTGCTGTGCCATGTGGGTCAGCTCCATGGCTGACTGGAGTTCAAACTCACGCTGCAATGACTGCCAATAACTTCATAGCTGAGATTTAACTCCTTGTGCCTTGTGCCACCAAACAGGCCCCTCTTTTCTCCTTTTAATACTCCCATTACCTCCATCTTTGTTCACTTTCCGAGACTGGTCATTTTTCTTTCTTCCTTTCTTTCTTTCTTTCTTTCTTTTTTTAACCTCATTTTCTTGTTCCTGCTATTGATTTTAGATTTATTTTTACATTCAGAATTTTCTTTCCGGAAGTTAAGTTTTTTAAGAAAAATCCTCATTTCCTTACAGCTGAATGTAAAGGACATGCCAGAAACCCCACTTTTGGGGTTTATTTCTTCAAGTTATCTTGACAGCATGCAGGTGTTCCATGAGCAAACGTATTCAAAGCAAATCTGCTATCGCTGCTGCTACCACCATCACCACCACCTAGTGGTAGTTGTGTGGTAGTACAACAGCAGTGGAAGTAACAGACTGGGTTTCTGATGGGGGCCCCCCTTCAATGTCTGCACAACCATTTACAACTTAACCTTGGCCTTTATTTCCCGCTTTTTATAAGCCAAGGGTTAACCAGGGGATTTGTGTTCCTGACTGTTGGAGACCAGCTCCAACTATTGAGGTGTCTGGAGGCAAGACAGGCAGGACCCTAACGTGGGAAGGCACCAGGGAGTGGAGGTTCCTAAAAAGGGGAGGAGGAGAAAAAGAGGAAAGGGGGCCGAGGAAGACACAGGAGTCGGAGTTAGGTGCAAGTCTTCCTGCTCTGCCTTCAGCAGAGGTTTATTTTATACATTAGGAGCAAGCAGTGGGATGACATCAGCACAGGAATTGGGCTGAGAGATTACAATCATCTTTTTTTTTTTCTAAGAACAGTTTAGGGTCATATTGCCCTTTAGCTGAGATATAACATTCCAAAATCAATCAAGGTTAAAAACAGGTACATGGGTGCACAAAGTTTATGACTAATATTACTATAGTGGAGATCAACTAAGATAGAAGTCCCTTAAAGAGCCTTATCTACTACTTAATGGTTTTTTGTTTTTCTACCTGAGTCATCCTGGGAGCAGAAGAGGAAATTCCTTGCTAATAAAATCTCTGAATAGGAACTTAGGTGAATTTCCTTATCTGAAGACTACATAGTAGAATCCTGAAAGACTAGCCAGAAGACTTTTGTGGATTCCTTTAAGGTGTAGCAGGTGGAAAACTTGACTAGTTTCAAAACAGGCAACCTGGATGAATTTCTGCATCTAAAGGCCAAACAATAGGAAGTTTGAGTGAATCTTTTGAAGCTGAATAGAAGGCTAGGTGAGATAATAGAATGATAAGATTTGGGTTATCCTCCATCTGGCAGTGAGAGAGACTTTGCAAAAATAGCCCTTTTGCTTGTATTTATCAGTCAGTAGTCTAGTCACTTGACTTCAGGGGAATTTTTCACCCTGGTGCAGTGCTTGCTTGTTAGGGCCAGGCAGCGCCTTATGAGGCTGAGGTAATCCAATTGTAAGCTGAAAGTTGCTCAGAATATTTTTTTTTTTTAAAGATTTATTTATTTATTCATACAGAACTGGGGTACAGGCCAGAGGCTCAGGGGCAGTGAGAGGCTTCACCAGAGACAGAGTGGGGAGCAGAACAGGCAGATCGACGAAGTACACTGCTGAGGGGAGCAGCGGGCGGGTCAGGAGAGGTCTGGCTCGCCATGTGGTCTCCTCCGGGGCAGGCGGCAGGCGGGAATCGAACTCATGAGGAAGTGGCTTCAGATTCTCAGTGCTGTGCTTTAACCCGCTGCGCCACCAGGGAGGGCCGCTCAGAATATTTTGATATTATGATTATACAAAAAAGGGAGGTCATAACATAAGTTAGCATGGAAAGTGTGATTTTTCAGAGCAATTCCCCTCTATCCGGACCATGTCTGGTGACAGAGGTTGCATAGCTTGTGTCATTTGGTTTTCTTAGGTCTTCTCTAAGAGTGACTTCAACTTGGGCATGCACATTGCCTTCTAAGTGGAGCTCTAGAGAAAGTAAATGCCACACCCAAGATTATTCAGGTACAAAATGTGCAAGCCGGGATGCAACCACAAATATTGTGACTGCAGAATGTAAGTTTATACATATAATCCAGAAGATTATCAGGTTGATTTTCAAGCATATTTACTTACTTAAATCAAAACAAGGAGTTAATAAATTGCCAGAACATGGAGATGATTTTCACTTCCTATTGTTGTGTGTGGGTGGAAAACCCACTCAAAAAGCTGAACCCAGTACTTTTTAAAGTAGTCAGATTATTTGAAGATTGAGAGGAGAATGACGTAAAGTTAAAATGCTTATACCCTTTTATCACTCAGCCTCATAATCATCAAATTCATTTTTAATTACTTTTTTTTTAAAGTAGGACTTATCGATTCTCACGTGGTTGCATAGTTTATGAAAGAGCCGTGTTGTTGATATCAGGAAACAGAGTAGAAAATACCCTATTAAGGTGATGCATGGGATCAGTGTCTGGTTTTGACACCAGATACCTTCTGTGATTGATACCTGTAAGGGTGGATGTTACTGCATTTATTGTCTATGAAAGGTGCCAGGGATTTTGAGCAACATCATCAGCCTTTTCATATGTCCACAACACTTGGAAAGTTGATACTAGGTAGTATATGTTACACAAACATGCACTCACACATCCATGATTTGACTACTCGAATACTCTTAGAAAGATAAGACAACCTGAGCATCTTTCTGCCAGTCATACAGATGCCTGTATTGTTAAGATCAAAATATAAAATGTCAAGTTAGCATAGAATTTGGTATTAAGTACTTTCCATGACATTGGAAATGTTATACTTTCTGGAATAAAGATGATGAGGAGTATATGCTAATAGCAACAAGTTGATGGGAAAAAAAAATAATAGCAGCAGTTAACACTTTGTTAGCTAGCCTGTATGAAGCACATATTTTAAGATCAAAACAAACTGCTAATTTAGGGTTCATAAACACTTTTATTCATGAGAGAACTATACTTCAAGAATGACTTTACCAGTCTTGCAGCTAGCAAATATTTATCATGGTCTGGAAAACCAGACTTAGATAGTCTTGCTCTACCATGCTGGGTCACCCCCTATAGTTTTGTCATATTCTCATACCTCCTGGGGATAATCACATGCTATTCTCTCTGCTGGTTAATCTCTTCCTCCAATTCTTTTCCCATCAGCAATGTAAACACTACCTCAAATAGGCATTTCAAGTGCAATAGAGCTGGGTTACGTGTTCCATTTATGTTTTATCTTTTCTGGGCTGGCCTGCAAATTCCTTAAAGCAGATATTATGATACCACCATAAGTTCTGTGTATAGCAAGTGGTGACTTATATACACTTGGTGAATCCATATCACCATGGATTAGTAATGACAGCTGTTACATAATAAACCTTGCTACACTAAGTAGTCAACTTGGTCATCTCCAAACTGTAACTCTGTAAGGGAAGTATAATTCAAAATTATTTTATTACTAGGCTCTCCCCAGTGTCACAATGGGTTAAAGCACAAGACTGCAAGCAAGCAACAGCCCCTTCAGTGCAAATTCCATCCTTGGCCCTGGAGCTGACCCACATGGCTCGGCAGACCTCTCCTGTCTCCCTGCTGCTCCCCTCAGCAGTGTACTTTGTTGATCTGCCTGTTCTACTCTTCACTCTGTCTCTGGTGAAGCCTCTCACTGCCCCAGTTCTATATGCATAAATAAATCTTTAAAAAATTATTTGATTGCTATCACTTGTCCTCTGATCACTATACTATTACTATTGGTCCTAAGCAAGTAAGCAGAAGCTCAAAGAGTTTACAAAACAGGTTCTCACAGCGCTAACAACTGATAAAAACTAAGATGAATTTTGTGACTATAACTTTGTGCTCTGTAAAAGCTGCTTTGTATCAAGTGCTTAAGCCATGAAGCTCTTTAATTTTATGTTGCTGTTGTTGCCATTTGTCTTTTTGAGCCCTATGGTGGTGTTATGAGGTGAAAAAAAAAAAAAGAATTTCTACTATCAAAAGAGGCTCTGTGAAAGCAGTCTAATCTTTCATCTCCTCCTGGAGTCTCCTATATTTGCATAATTGTCCGCCTCTGCAGTCTCTATTGAATCTTGCTCTCACTCTTCCTAAAGTTCAAGAGCAGGGGCAGAAACCCTGGCACACACTCCACTCAGGAGTGGCCCGTGGCCACCTCATTTCTTGTGGCTTTTGTTGTGCTCGTACGATCAGGAAGCCTGGCTTTCCAAGGGCTCATTTGCTGGTTAATTGCATTTTCAGATCCTCTAAGAAGGCTGGCACACCTGCTCTCCACTTCACTGTCTCTTTTGATCTCTCTAGAAATATCCAACTTTGATTATGTGAAAATCTTCTGTTACTGTAATACGTGCCTGGAAAGCAACTGAACACCTCTGCTGTGACTATTTGGACCTGAAAGGGGGGCTATTTTAGGCCGCCTCTGTAGTGACAAGAAGAAAAACAGGCTTTTGTCTCTATGTGAGCCAGTTCAGGAGAGAGAATGTGACTCACCTGATATTTGGCAAATGTTAAATAGATGTGAGTCACACCACTAATATACCTTTAACACAATTTGTTACCACTGACTATTACTGAATTTCTATTTTCCAAGCAAATATATATTACTGCTGAGAAATTAAGGTGAGGAAACAGAAATGTGACCCCATTTATAAATGAATATAAAAGAGGAAAAATGTACAAGCTAAGCAACATTGTTCTTAACTATTCATCACATATAGCAAAATTTATTTCAGAGAATTAAATAATACAAGAACGAAGAATGAACAAAGAATGATATAATTAATAACAGATTATTTCCTAACTTCTCATAACTTTTACTTAAATTTCTCCAATGATATTATTTTGACCTTGTGTTCTAACTGTTCATGCTTATGTCTCTCATTATTTACTTTATCCTCACAAACTTGGCTAAGCAAGTGTTCATTCTAGGAAAAATTTTGTATCCTTATTATACATTTTTTGATCATTCTGTGAACCTTCCAGCCCTCCAGTTACAGAAGTTGGAACAAAGTGAAATGTCAGTAACTAAAGAACACATGAAAAAATATATATGTATTTATAAATGACTAGGAATATACTTATTCACTCTTTTGTTATCTCCACATAACATTTCAGTATTTATTATGCAGAAGCACTAGGTTTAAATGCTAAAAATAGGTTTAGAGTGACTAAATAAAAAAGCCACTGAGACTTAAAAAGCACATTGCCATTTCTTGACTTTCTCATTCTTTTTTTTTTATATTCAGTTATGGAAACACTGTCTTCGCATATTATGTATATTACCCTACAAATGACAATCTTTCAGTGGTAACCAGCAGAACAGGTAGAGAGACTTTCAGTGAGGAGCATTATGCCACTTGGCAATTATCCAAAGGAAAGGATCTTTTTCTCATGATGTAAGTCAGAGATGTATGACACTTGTGGAACTAAGGAAAAGTAAATGTTTGTGTACCATTCTGAAAAGACTTATGCAATAGCTTTCTGCAATTCATGATTTTTCCACAAAAAAGCAAGGTTCAGTGTATTTATCAAATAATAATAGCCAAGCACTTGAAGGACTATTAGAAAGCAATGACTCCAATTCCTTCTGATAGTTGAATCTGCCATACTTATATTTGGATTCTAATGATGGTCTCCCTTGTGGCTCAGCTTGTACCTGCAGCAACTATTGAGAAAATTTGGTCTCTTTCTTGTTCTTCTACTCTTGGTAATAACATTATGAAGAAGAGATGGATATTTCATAAAATGTTGATATCATGGTTAAGCTCTGAGCTCTAAGATTATACTTTTAGCCTAACTCACTTATGCTAAATTTCATTCAAGTTTTTTTTTAGCTATATATATATATATATATATATATATATATGTATATATATATATATATATACATATATATGTTTATTTTTACATATTTCTGTGCATTTTTCCATCTCAGTTGTAACCCTCCCGGGCTTCCCATCACCCAATCACCCATGTGCCATCACCATGGTCCCATGCATTTCCCTCCCCCCACTTTTTTGATCCCATTCTCCACTCCACCCCCGCAAAATGTCTCTGGTATATAGCTGTTCATCATTATCATTATTTTCTCGCCTGTTCTGTTATATTCCTGCTATGAGAGGAACCATCCGTTATTTTTCCTTTTCTTTCTGGCTTATCTCACTAAGCATGATCTTTTCCAGCTCCATCCATGTTGCTGCAAAAGGCATGTGTTTCTTTTTTGTTGTTGCTGAGTAATATTCCATTGTGTATATGT
>NW_004567129.1:20622480-20641867 GCF_000260355.1 Condylura cristata | reverse complement strand
TTTTGGCTGGTCACAAAATTTATCTGACTGGTAAAAGAAAAGAAGAGATGTTATTCCAGGCCTCTATATTTTACTAAAATAAGGTAAAAATGGGCCCTTTCATTTCCAATTTCAAAATAACCAGATTTCTTACAAGGTGATGACTATCCAAAGGCCAGTAGGGAATAGTCATTTCTCTAACATTAAGTCTCATTTCTAACCTAGAGGTAATGCATCTTATTTGCCTTTTGGAACATGGATCCTCTTGTTCTTTCAGTGTCTCTAATTAGGCCATCTGTTTCAAAATTAGTCAACCATTGGGAATGGATCTTGTTTTGTTTGTATTTGCTTGTCTGTTTGTTGTTTTATTTCTACCAATGACATTTTTAATATGGTTTCTTGCTTGTGTAAATTGAGATCATTTATTTCTTTCAAATGAAGAGAAAGCTGTTATTCAATTACTATTCTCTAAAGCAATCGAGTACAAATAAATATAAATCGTACTCATTTTTCATTCAAAGTTAAACTCTTTGTGAAATTACTGAGAATATTGTATGGGAAAGAGAAGAAAAGGGCATTAGAAAATTTATACATACCATCAAGAGGGTGTTATGAGAGAATCTAGTAAAGCTTAATCATTTTGACTACATTTTCGCTTGCTTATAAGTAAACCAACCTCTCTATCTAAATGCAACAAAGAGTATATATTTTACACATAATTATATATTGATATCTATCCCATTACAGCTTAAGAGTTTGAGATTAGGATTCATAAAATTTGAGTATTATGCTTCTCCATGGAAGTAGCCTGAACTTGATCAGATCACTTAAAATATTGATCTTCAGTATTTCTATGAAGAGGGTTAATGTTGTGTGTCCCTGGTGCACCTAGGGGTTAAGTCTCAGCACTATCTCCACAAACAGACAGCCTGAATTCAACTCTGGGGCCAGGTAACTAATCCAAATTGGTCCAGCTGATCTTTCCTATCATTCCTGCTGCTCCCCTCAGCAGTGCCTGAAGAGCAGTGCCTGTTCCGTTCCCCACTCTGTCTCTGGTGAATCCTCTCATCTCTGTCTCATCCCTCTGGTCAACATTCCAATTTTTCTATGCATAAATAAGTAAATCTTAAAAAAAAATAGATGGTTAATGTTTAACTGAGTTTTCTTTGAGCTTGTGTTTAATTTGACAGGTCTTATAATATTAACAGTCTTCTAAAAGGATTGTTTCAGGAATCGTATGAAATCAAGTCAGATAAAACACAATTTTTGAAAGTTGCACTTGATCAGTTAAAAATTAGTCTAGTAACTCAATACTTTTCAGTTCCTTTCTGTTGTGTTCAAGAAATAGCAACCTATAGATATCCACTGGTAAATTATTTTTTTTTTCTCTTAATGATTCACCATTATTTTACATCCTTGATTATTTTTTCACATTATAGGATTTCTCCCTCAGGTGTGGTTACCAGATATTCCCACCACCAGAGCACCCTAGACCTCCACCATTACTCACTGTGCTCTTTCCCCTCTGTCCCCATTTCTGCACCCTCCTTTCTCCTTCCTGGATTCCTCAGATTAATTATAAAAAATTAGTATAACACTAATGAAACACTTTTTAAAAGTCTGTACAATATATATGTTTGAAGACTTATAAAATATAAAATGTGGAAACTATGGCTATTCATTGTTTTCTTTTTTAAAGATGTATTTATTTATGCATACAGAACTGGGGTACAGACCAGAGGTACAGGGGCACTGAGAGGATTCACCAGAGTCAGAGTGGGGAGCAGAACAGGCCGACTAGTGAAGTACATTGCTGAGGGCAGCAGTGGGAGGGTCAGGAGAGTCTGCCGCACCATGTGGGTCACCTCTGGGGCAGGGATCGAACTCCCACTGAAGTGGCTGTGGCTCCCTTGCAGTGCTGAGCTTTAGCCTACTGCGCTACCAGGGAGGGCCCATTCTTTTTTAATATTTGCATTTGTTAAAAAATGCATAGAAGATTGGGGCATTGGCCAGAGATGGGAGGGGCATGAGAGCTTCATCAGAGATAGAGTGGGGAACAGAACAGGTGGATCAACTAAAATACACTGGTAAAAGGAGCAGCAGGTGACACAGGAAAGGTCTGCTTCACTATGTGGGTCACCTCCCTGGCTGGGGATTGAACTCAGGCCACAGTGGTAATAGAGTTGGGACTTAACCCCTAGGGCACCAGGGAGGCCCTAAATTCCATTTTTATCTTCATGTTTTTTCCCAGACAATAAAGATCCCCAAATCTGTTTGTATCTGGTATTTGTTTATTTTGATATCTGTACTGTCAATTGCCTTAAAGCCTGGATTGGTCTAAATAAATGGGTTTATCTTTGTAAATCGTATTATTGTCAAAGTTTGAACAACACTGTTAGCTGTGAGTTCTTCGTCTATATAGGATAAGAAAGTTGCACTTAGGCTACTTTCATTACTGATTTTCTTCTCTCTCTCACACACATACTGTAGGGTTTTCTATAATCACAGATTATTTTGTAGAAGCGTGCATTCCTGTCTCTAAGAATTCCGTTGACTAAACATCTTGGCTAATTTGCATAGAGATTTTCATAAGCAGAGCTTCAAATGGAGATAAACTTATTCATACACATATACAGAAAAATAGATATTCATAGAGATAAATATTTAATTATACACAAAAGTAGTGAGAAAGCTCAATGAAAATGCATGGATTTCTAACTTGGCTTTAGTAATGCAGGATATTTTGCCAATCCATATATATTTTGTTTATTTTCAGAAAGAGTATGCTTTCCTATTTCCTGGCCACTGGAAGCATATTATTTTATAATGAAACAAAAGCTTACCATGGCAGGAAATTTATCCTGGGTATTATTAGGCTGCTCTAACAAAAACTCACTTCATTAAAGGACAGTGATAATAGTGGTAGTAACATAGTTTTAATGCTTAAAGAATACACCAAAAGGGGAGAATTTACTCTATGTATACTGCATCTCAATAATCTATCTTTAAATGAAACATTAAAGAGGAAAGAGAAGAGTAGAGGAAGAGGGTGTCATGGATATATGTATGTGTACATAAAAACAATTTAATATGTACACTTGTATATCCCCTAATTATGCTCCTGTGTAGTATCCACTTGGACCATAAACAACTCTTGTAATCCCTAAGGCTAGCATCTTGGCTGAGCTATAACCTGTCTGCATTTAACTATACCAGGGCTTCTGCTTCAGAGTTATTTTGGTATGGTGTTGTGATTTTTTAGATACTCACTTGGTACTTAAGTGCTTGCTAACCTAGAAACTCAGAAAATTAAACAATTTATGTGTCAACTGCAGACTAAAAGGAGTAATGGTTTCTGAATAAACTTTCACTTAACAGAAGGACAATTTTTCCCTTAAATATTTATTTATTTATGGCATAGAAGAACTGAGGTGTTGACCAGAGATGTGGCAGTGGGAGGAAGTGGGGGGAAGTGAGAGGATTCACCAGAGACAGAGTCGGGAGCAGAACAGGCAGACTGACCAAAATACACTGCTGATGGCAGCAGTGGGTGAGAAAGGAGAGGTGTGCTGCACCGTGTGGGTCAGCTCCTTGGCTGGGATCAAACTCTCCTAGTGGTTACAGTGCTGAGACTTAATCCCTAGGCCACAAGAGAGGCCTTAGGACAATTTTGAATATTCCTTCTCATTGCACCCTAAATTTCAGGGTTTGTGATCCCCAACTGCCAACAGCAATAAACACTGTATCTCATCCTTTCATGTTTGCTTTTTTCCTCCCCCTGCCTCATTATCTCCAGTCACTAACTCTTCTTTCTTGCCATACTTACCCCAATCAACAACCTTCACTAAGCCTTCACTAGGGCTTTTTCATTTTAAGAGGTAATCTAGCTTATAGCAGAGAAAGGGTTGGGGGTGCGGGGGAGGATGATGTTAACATGCAATAGGAACTATCTTCATATTCTTTTTGAGATTATATACAATATTTAATCAGTTCTGATATGATGATGAGGCAATATTGTTTTCTTTATCCAGTTTAGAAATGGAAATTTAAAGAGGATAATACTTCTTAAAGACCACAATTTATTATTGATAGATCTTTCTGACTTTAGTATTTTCCTGCGAAAATCAAATTGTTATAGATGAAAGCAGATCTTCCACTCAATCAATTATTCTTAACCCAATGGATATACCTATTTCTTAAGAAAAAAAGAACTAATATGGAATACTAATTTTTAAAAGTAGGTTAAATAAACCACCACTACTTCCACTAAGTGCAGAAATTCATAGGCATCCTTGACTTCTCAAGTAGTAGGGGAGAGTTTCCTATATGTTTTCCATCCCAACAGATTCTGGAGACAAGTTGCCATAGCTCTTTGTTAGATTCTTACTTTAGATTTATCCCTGAGTAAGATTATTAACATATATCATCACACAGTCTGTCATCTTTAAGAACTTTTTAAAATCCTAATAATATACAAGGTATTCCAAGCCTGAGAGACGTTAAGTGATTTAGTGAAAGCTTGCATTACTAATAAGTTACAGAATGAGAAAGCAATGCCAAGTCTCTCTGGCCCAACTCCTGTACTCTTTCCAAGCTTTGAAAGTTTACTTAATTTGAATCAACTATGATACATTTGAAGCCAGCTGTTATGAAATATATTCCTTTTTAAACTTATTATAAAATTTTTATTTTTGTCTGTAAGATGATTTAATTTTTCTAACATGGAAATTTTGTACTATTACAGAAGGTAACTTGCAATAACAAGTTCCAAATTTTTGATATTTAAAATAAAACTTAGCTCTCTGTATTTATCTCCAAATTATCCTATTTCTTGTTTTTGTTCATTAACATCCTAAATGAAACTGCTTGTGATGCAAATAAAAATCTAATCATATCCAAATATACCCCTGCTTATGCCCCATAAAGAAAATAATGAGAGCTGAAGTTTCTCAATAAGTGAATCACTTAACAACCTCCTCAATCTTCTATAGCACTTTGGGAATTTGAAAGAACTTTTGTATAATATTTTGAGCCTCATAACAATCTTATGTTGTAGGCAGTGTAAGAGCTGTTATTCCCATTTTAGAGATGAAGAAGTGGATATTGATATAACCTAAGGAATTTGTCAAGAGTAGAAATATATTCGGACCACATAGTTTTATTTAGTTTACTCCAAAAAAAAAATAGTATAAATTAACCTCAATATATTAAAAAATTAGAAAGTTGGTGTGTATATATATATAAGCATAACTGGGACAGATTTTTTGTTTTTACAATTATTTCATTTGCAAGATTTTACTAACAAAATGAATGAATGTTTATCAATACTAGTTGAATGGTTAAGGGAAAGCTGTAAAACTTGTTAATGACAGTGGGGATTTTAAAATATAGATGTCCAGACTCTTAAAGGAAATGCTCACATGTGGAATTTAAAGATATCTAATCAAATAAGTAGAAGACAGTCAATGATACTCAAAGCCAGACAAGCCAGAATCCTATAGTTAAATGAGAGGGCATTCTAGACAGGAAAGGGGACCTATTCCATTTTCTGCTTAAAGAAATGAGGACTTTAAGGATTTTCCCATGACAGGTTGACTTTAATTCTATTTACATCTTATGAACTATTATTGCCATCTTCAGAAACTGCACCTTATTTTGAAATAAATTATTCATCATACAATTTATATCATACCTTTTAACTTTTCATCAGATTTTTAAATGCCTACAGTCATCCACACATTAAAATAATACCTTTCAGCCTTGTCCACAACATATATTATGCACTTTTTATGTCAAAAACTCACTGAGGTAGGTAAATTTGTGCTCCATCAGTGACATACGGCAACAGAAAGAATGGTTATAGAACAGGTTCAAGTTTATTCCCTTTCTAAGAGAAAAAACACGACTCAGTTATGTTCTTTGTCAGGGACCTTCCTCATCACAGGTTGTTGGGGGGTGGGGGGTGGAACAGGCAGGGTCTTAAGGTGGGAGACAGCAGAGATTCCTGAAAGGGGAGGAAAGGGGAGCAGGCGTGAGGAAGACACAGGAATTGGATTTGGGTACAAGTCTTCCTGTTCTGCTCTTAGCAGAAGTTTATTTTATGCATTAGGAGCAAGCAGTGGGCTGAGAGATTATAATCATCTTTTTTTTCCTAAGAATAGTTTGGGGTCATATTGACCTTCAGCTGAGATTATAATATTTATTATTCTTAAAGTCAATCTATTAAAGTTAGATTGGTATATAAATTCATAAAATTTAGGGTTAACATTGTTATATTTACCACAGTGATGATTGGCTAAAATAAAGTCCTTTAAACCTTAAATGCTACTTAATGATCTTCATTTTCATTGAGACATATTAGAGGGTAAAGTAAAGTCAAGGGCTATGATGGAGGCTGGGTTGGAGATGTGAAAAAGGATAAAGTGAGGTCATGGGCCAAGGTGAAGTTGTGGAATAGGGTAAAGTCAAGTTGAGGACTAGGTTAGAGAAGTTTTCTGGTAGATAAGTCACTAAGGGAGATAGTAAGATTCCTCACTTAAAGACTAAGCAATAAAAAGCTTAAGAGAGTAGAGTGACAAGATTCGGGTTCTCTTCTAGGCAGTAAAAGAACTCTGATTATTTTTAACCTGTTCTAGTACTGCTTTTTTTTTTTTTTACAATACTGATTTCATTAAAAGCTAATTGCTTTTATTAATCAGCCTGTTGTAATATTATTTTTTAGTTCAAGAGGAATTTCCCATCCTGGGGCAGCACTTGCTTAACTGGGCCAGGCAGGGACTTATAAGGCTAAGGCAATCCAGTTGAAAACTGATGGTTGCTTAGAATATTTTGATGATTATACAAAAAAGGGAGGTCATAACATAAGTTAGCATGGAAATTCTGATTTTTCAGAACATTCCCCCTCCATCCGGATCATGTCTGGTGACAGAAGTTGCATAGCTTGTGTCAGATCTTAGCTAATGTGATCATATTGCCATACTTATAAACAAAAGCTGCACCTAATTATATAGACTGGATCTTCCCAATTGGGGTATACCATGAATTAAATAACCAGTTGTTCAGTCGGATATTAAATTAGATTATCAGATATCGCACCCAAGGCAAAGGTATAAATTCCAGGTGAAAGATATTCACTTTTACCTGCACCCCATGTGACAACATGGAAGGGACAAATCATTCATCTTTTGTACTTGTCAGAAATTTGTTAGAATTAAGGATGACTGAAGTTGTGGTGTAGAGAATTAGTATCTGCAATCTAGGAAACCTGGGTGACCCAGTTGCTAATGTACTGATATAATTCTCAATTCAGTAAGCAATGTGAGAAATTAAAGCCTGGACTGTTTAATCTTTTTATATAATATCCATTAAGATTTTAAGTGCCCATGATAGATTTCTTTGCCAGCATTTTTTATTATGCTTTCTTTATGGTCATTCTTCATTCATTTTTCAATCTTGGTGATGATACTTGCAGCTAAGATAATTTGAATTAAATTTTCAAACATGAATTTTTTGTGTTTGTGAATTGCTATGAACTTGTTTTATTATGATCAAGATATTTTCCATCCACTTCATTCTTTTATCTACTAATTTACTGAGTTTATCAAAAAAGCAATCAAGTTTCCTGGCATAATGTGTTCTTTATAAATTTAGCATGGCCCCAGAGAAAGTAATCTGCTATTTATTAACAAAGCAGGCAATGGAAGCAGAGTTTTCTTGCTTTTTTTTTTTAAACCATGCTCCTCCAGGGTACCTTTGCAGAGACTGATTACTATTTTGAAAGAGGAATTCATAGCCTATTCTCTATAAAGGGGTAGGGCCCAGAGGCAAGGGGTGAGTCTTTTGAAATTAACATAGAAATATTATTTTTTTTAATTGGATGGTTTTAAAGGACTGTATTAATGACATGATATCAAGGGCCTTAAGTGTCATGAACATGGCTTCAGAAATCCTGCAAGCTGGTTAAGTCCCAGCTCATAGCCCATATTGTTTGAACTCTAGGGAGCCAGAAAGGTCCTGCCATCTGCAACATTTTAAATATTAACCTTTTAATTGGCTTCATATTTTTTTCCTTTGGCCTCTCTTTGTCCATTTCCTTAGCAAAATCTCATTTTGTTAGAAGAATTTTTGAAATATACTGTATTTTTGCCTTAGTATTAGAAAAAGGGAAAACAATGACATGCAAACAAAGCATTTTGAAAACTGATAAATTGAATAGATTTACATACAAATGAAGTAAAAGGGTGCATATAAAAGATTCTGTAAATTTTAAGAACTCTTTTTCAAATTTAGCCAGGATATAGACTATTTACTTAAAATACAAAGTTTGAAGTTTCACTCACTTAGATTCTAATTTGGCAAGTAATGTCATTTCTTTTTTTAAATCTCAAATTAAATTTGATAAAGATGATACTCAAGTCAAACTTTTGGGGAAGAAAATTTGTTTTAAGGCACTAATGTATTGGAAGGAACTGTCAATATTAATGGATTATAATTTTAGAATTACCAATTCTAAATAACATCTCTTGTGTCTACTCAAACATGTATCTACACATAATGGCATTATGGTCCCCAATTACATTATTTTCCTTTCTGTACTACATTATTTCCTTGCTGTGTTAATGTTATAAGTCAGCATTTTCAAAGTCCTGGGGCACTTTATTTAGAGTATGACATGCCTGACAGTGTTGCATACCATTTCACTAGTATTCCTTTGCCATAACCCCGTAATATGTCCCCAACATTATTACAGTAGAGAACAGGATTTATAATTTTCCTCTGAGGTTTGGAAAAATATTTGATGAATAATTATTTTCAGTGTCCAATGATGTCCTGAAATAGCTTAAATCTATATATCCCTAAAAGAAAAATATAATCCATTCTCTTAGTATGAAAGAAAATATAGAACTAAAGGATTGTGGAATGTGGGTCTCATAATACACTTTCGAAACACTTTAGAGATACTAGTCCACTGTAGACATTTTAATAATGAGACTCTTTTCCTATACACAAAAGCCTAAGTCTGGCAAATAATCAATTAATATCTGAGTCAAACACATGAACAAAAAAGCAAAAGCAAACACAATACAAAATAAAATGATAACTAGGCCCTATGACTTAGAAAATTATTCCTTCAAAACAGGACATAATTATATATCCACCCATTCATTTTAGGCAACAAACATATGAAACATTTGCAATGACAAATGACTCAGTGAGACATGCATACATACAAATAAATGTCTCAGTAAAAGTAATAAGAGTGAAATCATACTAAGCATCTTTTTCAGTTACAACACATGAAGCTAGAAATCTACTGCAAAGAGAAAACTGGAAATAGTACCAACACATGGCTATTAAACAACATGATACTAAACAATTCTTGAATCGTAGAGCAATAAATACAATAAATAAATAAATAAATAAATAAATAAATAAATGCAATTTCCATGTATGAAAATGAAAATAAAATTGCCACATAGCAGACTCTTTGAGTCACAGAGAAAGCATTACTATGCTGGAAGCTTATAGTAAGACAGGCTTTTCTGAAGGAAAAATAAAAATATCAACCTAACTGTGCATCAGAAAAAACTAGTTAAAGAAAAATAAGCAAAGCTCAAAGTTGGTAGAAACAGAAACAAAAGGAAAGACATGAAATAGGAAAAATATACAAGATCAATGAAATAAAAAGATGTTTTCTTTTAAAAAAATCAACAGAATTAAAAAAAAAATGTCTGGCTTGTTAAGAAAAAAGGAAAAGACTCAAAATCAGAAATGAAAGGGGAGCAATCATGAGAGATAAAAGAGAAACACAAAGGATTGCAGGAGATTGTCAGAAACATGTGGATACCAACAAAATAGATAAGTTGGAAGAAATGGTTAGATTCGTTGAAGTGTATAACTTCCTAATATTTAATCATAAAGAAAAAAATTGTGAACAGATCTATCCCATGTAAAGAAATTTAGATAATAATCAAAAACCTCTCCCTCAAAAAAAAAATAGTTTAGGAATAGATTGCTTCAATATTCATCTCAAACTCTTCATAAAAATATTAAAAAGGAGAAGATGCTTTTTAACTCCTCTTACAACAGCAACATAACTCTGATAGCAAAACCAGAGAAGGACAGCACACAAAAAAGAAAACTATGACCATTATTTCTTATTAATATATGTGCAAAGTTGCTCAATAAAATATATTACACTGAATTCAACCATGTATTAAATGTGACTTGTCTGGAAAGGCAGGACTGGTCCAACATATGCAAATCTGTCAATGAAATGCATTGGATCAACAGAAAGATAAAAAATCATTGATCATCTCAGTGGATAAAGCAAAGAGTATCTGAAAAAAATTATCATTTAGTTATGATAAAAAGCTTTCAAGAAAATGGAGATAGAAGGAATGCACCAAAAGAAAATACAGGCTATATATGACAGCTAAGATCATTTCTGGTGTACAAAATTAAAGACTTATCCTTTGAAATTAGGTTCATGGCAGAATGTCTAAAACGATCCATGAGATAGTGGATTAAATTGGAAAATTAAGTATGGAGCCATGCTTATGTTGATATAAACACAGACGGACACACATAGTAATATGTATGCACATGTATATATTCATGGATTATTATACACACATCTTTGCTTTCTCAGAGGAGGAGCACTGGAGACATACTGTCACAACAAGGACACATCCACCACACAGATCTTGATTTTTAAGTCATTCTCTGAGAGCAACCAAAGCTCATTTGCAGAAGTGGATGATTCTGGGACTAGAACAGGAAATATATAATCTCAGTTTGGAGTATCCATAAAGTCAGGAGGTGCTCAAAAACCAAGACAAAGACTAACAGAAAAAAAGCAGTAATTGGTATATCCAAAGGACAAAGAGAGCAATTGAAATGGTTTCCAGGAGCTGAAACCAGAATAATTAAGCAACAACAAAAGGTTAAATTTAGGATGTTACCTGAAGTATAAAATAAATCACCTTGATTTATACTGATATATGTTGGTGTGATACTAATTCAGTGGGTGGGTGGGAAGAGAACGGTTGTGTCGAGGAACATTAAGTCATTTATGGAGATTGCCCAATATTAAGGAGGGTGAGATCATTTTCCACTCCTTATGTGTACATCGTGACCTGTCTCCAATGATCATAACATGCATACTGGGTAAAACAAGTAACTTTCAAAATGGTAAAAACTTCACAATCTATCAGATAGTCAATGCTAACAAGCATAAATAATGATAGTGTATATCTTCGATATAAAGTGATGAAAGTGGCCTTTACCTATCCTCTCTTAATTCTTAAAACCACTAGTCTTAGTGCAACCATGAGGAAAATGTCAAATAAATTCCACTTGAGAGATATTCTGAACAATATCTGACCAATCTGAAAAAGAAACATCTAAGAAAGTATCAGTCAGGAAAAAATTTAATAGACATGACAACAAAATGAAATGTAGAATCTTAGATCCTAGAACAGAAAGGGTCCTTCAATAATAATCATAAATAATAATAATAATAATAATAATTTCACAATAATAATAAAACTAAGTAAATCTGAAAGAAACTATCAGTCTTAATTAATAAAATCCATCACTATTAATTTTGACTAATGTACCATACTAATGGGAAAAGAGAATAAAGGGAAAAATGGTGGTGGCTAATAGGAGCCATCTGTACTATCATTAAAGTTTTCTGTAAGTCTAGATGCATTATAAAAATGTACGAAAATGAACAGAAGTTATTCTGTTCCATTATTTGTAGAATATTTGTAGCATAGCTTGCTGAAACTAGATTGTTACCATCTGGGACCTTTTGTCATTGTCATTTCCTCTTGTTTTTGTCTGTTTTCTATGATTAATTTGACGTGCAAATATCCACTTGCTGGAATACAGCTAATCACAGTTTTAGAAAGAGACTAGAGCTCAAAATGTATTCCTTAAGTACTTCACAATGGTTCTTGGCAGTTCTGCCCATAGAGTGAGGTGGGTGCATTTAAGTAGATAATCAAATGTAAATGTGCTGAAGTGTGGCTTACACCAGGAATGTGCTGCAATGATGGTTCTTCAAAGTCTAAAGAGGCAGGAGCAGTTATTAGCTAATTAGAGTGAGGGTCAAATATCCCAGCTATACTATCAAAGCAGGGGATAAAGTTGGCACTTCTGAATCCAAAATCATGCTTAGGTCTAAAATATACTAAAAAAAAAAATCTGATATTCAATTCTTAGACATGATAAAATGAACAGGTAGCAAGCATAAGGGAGACCTTTGCAGTGATGGGATAATGCTCTATCTCAATTGCATCTCTGGTTTATAAATCTACGCATGATAAAATGGTATCATACTATACATTTTGTATGCCAATGTTACCTTTTTGCTTTAAATGGTACATTATTGTTGTGTAAGCTGTAACACTGTGGGGAACAGCAAAATTTACATATAATTCTTTGTGCCAATTCCACAACTTCCTGTGAATCTAACTTACAATTTACATTTTAAATTGTAAAGATACAAATAATTCCAATGCAGGAATTTATAATTTAAATTCCTGTAAATTTCAATAGTTAATAGTTGTGATGGTGTAAGGGAGGGAAGTGAACAGGACTATGGTGATGGCACACGGGAGATCTGGTGATGGGAAGCCCATGGAGATGGCAACTGAGATGGAAAAAGGCAGACAATGATGTAAAAATAAACTATTACATTATTTTAAAAATAATTTTCTACATAGTTCTAAAAAAAAGTTGTGAAAACTATATTCAGTGAATTATTGTATAATACAGGGCATTGAAAACAACATTAAACAGTAAAGGAAAGAAAAAAATTCTGGGTTTTGTTAACTTTTTTTTGCCATATATTTTAAAATTTTAGGCATTTTCTTAAATTTTTCCAGAAGTGCCATTTTTCTTATCACAGAGTTTAAATGTACCTCTGCAAATTTAAGTTGACTTAGATCACATTTGAAGAGTGTTTCCACGAAATAATTATTATTAACCCTCTGTAGTAATTAACAGGAAGAACCAAATGACTGCACAATGTAGACATATCAGAATGCTTTTGGTTCATCAGGCTTATCAGTGAAGATTAAGTGGGAGGGGTAGTGACAGGATTCACCAGAGGCAGAGTGGGGAGTAGGACAGGTAGATTGATGAAGTACACTGCTGAGGGGAGCTTCGCAAGAATGAGAGGTCTGAAGTGCCATGTGGGTCAGCTCCCTGGCCAGGGATTGAAATGTGCTGAAGCAGCTGTGACTAACTTGGTAGTGCTGTGCTTTAATCCTGTTGTGCCACCAGGGAGGGCCCTCTGGAGGTTTTTATGGGAAATGTTGATCTTTCTTGTTCACAATTCACAAACATTTATAACCATTTAGATTTGAGGCACACACTTCCTTTTATATCTAGCAGGGTAATTTTGATTTTCTGGAAAATTACCACATTCTACATTTTCTTTTTAATTATTACTATTAATACTTAATGCTTTTATTTTTAAATTTTTCTTTCTTGTTACGCAGGAACACAAGCTATTACTATACTTAATTTAGATATGAGGAAGTATATAATTATGATTTAAAAATTTTAACATAGGAAATATAAATTCATAAATTAATCTTTAAATGCTCATGAATTTTCAGCATGAAAAAACTAGAAGTATTCATTTGCATAGTTGAATCCAAACTAATCAGTTATAGATAGAAAACTGGTTACATTTCTCTACTTATTAAACCATTGTTTTTTAAGTTAGTGGGCTTATTGTATTTAAGTGCTGAGATTTAACATTGTACCCAGAGAATAATCTTGTTGATTTAATATTTGTTGGACAGAACAATGAAAGTGATAATATCATTAAATATATTTTAAATTAATTTCACTCATCAGCAATGAGCATTGTATCTATTCTTGTTACAATATTGGGGAATTTACAGTATTCCAATTAGGTAAGTTTTGTGTCTTTTTCATATGGTTCAAGTTAAGATGAAGTAGGCCCTTCCTGGTAGCACAGGGTGTTAAAGCACAGCACTAAGAAACTAAAGCCATTTCAGTATGAGTTCCATCCCCAGCCCCAGAGGTGATCCACATGGCGCGGCAAACTTCTCCTGACCTGCCCGCTGCTCCCCTCAGCAGTGTACTCCATCAGTCAGCTTGTTCTGCTCCCCACTCTGTCTCTAGTGAATCCTCTCACCACCACTACACCTCAGGCCTGTACCCCAGTTCTGTATGTACAAATAAATCTTAAAAGAAAAAAAGATGAAGTAATATTAGACAATTTATTAAGTGACTTCTCTTCATACATAGCTAATGTCCTTGTTACATTGGGCTGCTGCAAAAGAAAATCACATACTGGGTGGCTAACACAATAGAGATGTCTTGCCCATAGTTCTGGAGGCTGGAAGTCCAAGATCAAGGCACCAGCAGATTTGTTGTCTGTTAAGAAACCAGTTTCGGATCAAAGACAGTTGGTTTCTCTCACTGTCCTTACACTGTACAAGGAGAGAGAGAGTTCTCCAGATCTCTTTTATAAAGGCACTCACTCCATTCCTTTGGACCCCACATTCATAACCTCATCGGCTCCAAGTTCTCATCTCCAAAGACCACAGTAGCAATTAGATTTCATCATTTTGAGGGAACATATTCAGTCTAAAGCAGTGACACTGCTTTGGAATTATTTGTATCTTCTAACATAACTGTCAAATTTTCTAGGCTATCACTACATATTCCAGCTAAGTTTGAAGATGTTTCTTCAATGAATGAAGGGTTAAAGTGGTAAATATCTATGGGAAGAAAAACAAACACAGCATTCAGTTTTTCAAAGGGCAAACTGGTATACATCCTAGGCATTGGTTTACTTCAAATTCATCATGAAAAATGTGTGCTTTTGTCTGAATCTGAGAGTTTCCAGGACCCGCTACTTTGCATGCATAGATAATTTTCAAGGAAAACACTGTGTCTACACTACATGCCACTTTTACAGGCTGTCTAAGATTTTCAGTGCACTAATGACTTTAGATCAAGCAAAGTGACTTAACAACATCAGAAACAGATGTTCTCCTATAGGTCTTGATTACATCACAAGGAATTATATTATCCATGCTTTCTTTTAAACAAAGTAAGTCAATTTATTATTTGAAAGAAATCCCTCTCTAATACCAAATCCCTTTTTGTCATTTGCAGTTAACTCTGTGGCACTCGTTGTGTCAACAATAACTGCATTACATTTTGTTTTTATTACGTTACACCAATTATTTAAAGCCAATTACTTTGTGTTAGTCTAATTATTAAAATTAGGTGGGTGTTGTGCAATACCTTATTGTATTTTATGTGACAATGGAAAAGATAGATAAGAAATAGTTATTAAGAGTATATAAATGGGCCCTCCCTGGTGGTGCAGCGGGTTAAAGCACAGCACTGAGAAGCTGAAGCCACTTCCGCATGAGTTCAATACCCGCCTGCCCCGGAGGAGACCACATGGCGTGGCAGACCTCTCCTGACCCGCCTGCTGCTCCCCTCAGCAGTATACTTCGTCCAACTGCTTGTTCTGTTCCCCACTCTGCCTCTGGGGAATCCTTTCACCCTCCACATCTCTGGCCTGTACCCTAATTCTGTATAAATAAATAAAACTTTAAAAACAAAAACAAACATTAAAAAAAAGAGTATATAAATGTTCACATTATTTTTCAGCCCCTTCGATTGCTATATTCTCAAAGGTAGCCATACATATTTTCAAGCAAATTGAATATAAAATTTCAGTATCCTTGGAATTGCAGGTACTACAGTGACACAGATGATGTTGCACAACAACTTACAGATATAGACAAATGGAACATTTAGGAAAATTTAAACTACACAGTGACTTGTTTTTAACAATTTTCTTTTTCAGAATGTGCTCAAATCCAAGAGAATACACACACACACAGATAGATTTTCTTTTTTCTTACACAAGATATCCCTTACATGATCTTGAGAACTTGTGGGCTTTCTGAGAAATATCAGAGTCCGTTAAATTGCTGAGTTTAAGTGAGATCAATAAAATTACCTCCATTTATACCACAGAAAAGGGAAAAATAATACAACAAACAACAAACAAAGATGGTTTTCCCAAAGGGAAGCTTAGTGTCAAATATCTAGAACATCTCTGGTGTCAGAAGGACAACCACTCTCCTATGCTTATTTAAACCCCAGTCACTTCAGGACTCTATAGTGAAATATTCATCACAACTCAAATGTGAACAAAAGGATAGCTGTTTTAACCTTAAAAATCTATGCTTCTGGGCCCTCCCTGGTGGCGCAGCGGGTTAAAGCACGGCACAAAGAACCTTAAGCCACTTCTGCATGAGTTCGATTCCCGCCTGCCCCAGAGGAGACCACATGGCGTGGCAGACCTCTCCTGACCCGCCCGCTGCTCCCTTCAGCAGTGTACTTCGTAGATCTGCCTGTTCTGCTCCCCGCTCTGTCTCTGGTGAATCCTCTCACCCTCCACATCTCTGGCCTGTACCCCAGTTCTGTACGAATAAATAAATCTTTAAAAAAAAAAAAATCTATGCTTCTACTGTATTTTCTAGTCAGAGAAGACAGAAAGTAAAGACATATATATAATTATAGGTTATTCTGACCCATTAGGGTTAACAATTTTTTAATTTCTGCTCAACCCATGTTTCTATTTAATTGAACTTTTGTTCAATTACTTATTAATGATGTATTTATATCATTAGTGATATATAGGCAGTTTCTTTTATGTTCATAATCCAATAAGCATCACTATCATTTTATTGTTTTTCCCCTCATCTGCTTATTGGGAACACTTTTGGAGTGGTTCCTGTGTTCTATTGGTAAGCCATTTTTTTTAAGCATTTTTCTGGAAATACAAGAATATGTAGGCTTAAGCACAAGTTATATTTTTTTCTTCACCAATGGTAGAGTTAATGTTTTCTCAAAGGTATGTATCTTTGTTCCCTTATTAGAGAATGGCATATAGAAGCCATGGTTTAGACAGTGAGAGTACTCATGGCTTCTAGGAGTGTTACAATTTCTATGCCATTTCAAAGGGAATGGAGCTAGGAAGAAAATATATTCTCCTATTTTTACATACATGCATATCAATATTTTTGCCTATCAATATGTTGATCAAAATATTGAGTTCATACTGAGATATACGAATTTGACTTTCACAGAATTAATTTCAATATTTCCCTTACTTAGTTACGTCTTCTCTGTGAAAAATCTATGAATAGTTCTCAGTATTTATATGTATTTAACATCAAGATAAATTAATTTCACAATTGTTAAATAGCAGCGCTGTGATCAATACACTTATATCAAAATGATTATAGGCAAATTTTTCCTTTAGCTTTGCATAATTTGAGAAAACATTCTTTTTCAAAGTTATTTAGGTTAGTGTTTATCTTCCTCACCTTTTCACATATGTAATCTATTAGATGATGTACAATTAGATAACTATTTTACAACCTGCTGTACACACCGTTGTAACTCCCCCAACAAACTAGCTAAATTTATTTTTAGCATTAGAAGTGGTTTCATACAGATTTTAGGGGCAGCTTTTTTACATAGTGCAATATGATATCTGCAATATTTCATCTGATATCTGCAAAGGGAGACTTTATAGTCTTTATATTTTTCCAACCTGAATGTGTTTTTTTCTTTTTATTATATTATTTCATCAGTAGAAATTATGGTATGATATTAAATATGAGAGATAAGATAACTTCTTTTGCCTTGTTACCAAACTTAGAAAAGCATACAGTTTTCCACCAGTGAATATGATGTTAGTTATAGGTACACTACATTAGCTTTTTGACCTATATTCACAACTGCACTTTTTTCTGTCAAGTTTGAACATATGGTATAAGTCAGTAGATGCTAAAATAAACATTTTAAAAAATTTTTGTATCTATAAATACATCTTTCCTTATGCATGGATTTGGGGTGTGTGTGTGTGTGTATTTGTGTTAATTTAATCAGGAATTAAGACTAGATTTGATATATTTACTGCATTGGAAGAAGCAAGGAACCTCTAAACTGATTGTTCTTTTCTGGGTCCTTTTCTATCTCCACCATGAGTGCCTTTTAAAAGAAAAATATCAAAGACAATAGAAAACATGAACACAATAATTTCTAGCTTCTTTCAATAAGAGGTGGAGTCCATTTTCTCTAACCCTCAATGTGGTTATCTCTGCTACGTGTTTTGGACAATAGAAGGGGAAATTATAAAATATATATATATATATAATGTAATTTTAACTCTTAATGCTGATAACTATGAAATGACCACTTACATGCAGGAGTACAGTCTAATCTGCAATATATAGGCAGACATATGGCCCAGTTGTCCTATTTATTCCCTGATCAACAATAAGTGCATTGCCAGCCACCTGTCAGAGCTATGAATGAGGCCTTTGATCACTGCCTAAAGGCAAATGCTAGGGTGAAACCTGCCAAATCAGCAGGAAAAACTATCTGACAGAGCATAGCCAAATTGACACTCCGTAGACTTGACCACAGAGATGAATATAGATGCAAAGGATGTGTTCATTTCCTCCCTTCCCTTCTATTTCAGCATCTAGAACTGCAAGAGCTTCCCTCCTGCTATTAGCAATAAGTCTCTTATATTTTATCTGCTTTTTCTTAGTTTCTGGCTCTTTTGTTTCTTTATTTTGGGAGAAAATGAAATAATTTAAAATAAACTTTTAAAACTTTGGTATTTATTCCCAGAGCCTACTTTCAGATAATTTATTCACCACAGACAAGTGTATTATTTTGAAATTTTAGACAACAACAACAATGGACCATTTGTCTGAGCTTGATGTCCTGAAGTAGTGAAATCACTGACTTCAATGGGTGAAGAATGCTGGAAATATACAGACTAATGATCTAATGGGCATTGATTCAACATCACGCACTAACCATGTCATCATTTGCTAATCAAATTGATGACTTTTAATCTATTTTAATTACATCCATCACTAATTCATGAATTGCCATTTTACTTTCTCCTAACTTGGTCTTACTTTTGCACACTGCAGATACTTATTCCCATGAAGTTTAGTGTTGCTGTGTCTAAAATGATTCATAGTGAATAGAGTGTTGCCAATTATAATTTTTCTATTTGCAATTGAGATTTCTTTACAGCAAACACTTTAAATAATTTATTATTGATTTTGTTCTATTTGGTTGAAATTTCTTAAGTATAACATAATTTGTGTTACCTAGAAGAGTCTAAAGTACAAAAGGAATCTTAGTCCTCAGTACTTTACTAAGTAACTTTAGAAGTATATACTTAGATTCAGCCACTAAAAACAAAAGTTTCTTTAAAAAGTTCCACATTTGCCATCCTGCCAAAAGCAATATACAGATTTAATGCCATCCCCATAAAAATCTCAATGACATTCTTCAA
>NW_004567129.1:20581740-20620919 GCF_000260355.1 Condylura cristata | reverse complement strand
TACTGACAACATAACTTAAAAAAGCAAGCCACATTCCATTATTCTAATCCCTCAAAACATATTTACTCACACTATACAATATTCTATAGAGAATGCTACATATATCCATGTCATTGTGGTGGTGTTCTCTGCCTTCTTATTTGACAATGTCTTTATTTTCAAGCTACAATTTTCTATTATCTTTTTTCACCTATCCAGGACCATGATAAAACTACCTCTAATTCTATGATATGAGAACATTTACACATAGTTCTATAAACTCACGGTGGCATGATTATCTCTGTTCACATCTCAGATTCATTCAAGATCATAAACCTTGTTGTGTTAGTCTTCATTTATGGAATACTACAACAGAGAAGTCTTGTTATTTAATAATAGCCAAATCCAGGGATACTTGCTTTTCATTGCCCTGTCATTTTCTAACTTAGTTTTTGACATCTAATAACAAATCAATGACTACTTGATAAGTGACTTAGTTTGTGGATTAAGTGAATAAGGACTGAACGAACCATAGAAAATATGCTCCTTTATAGAACTGATGGGTCACTGATAAAGAATAAACTTCAAAACAGAACATTTCTTTATAACATAAAAACAAAATTTCAATAAGAAAGCCATAGAGAAAAAAAAATGTATGCAGAACTCCATTTTCAAAAAAGCAGTATCCAAACACAGCATATAAAAGTTTAATAATATTTGGGCAATATCAAATGTGTCCTTCCAGTGAAGTAAAAATAATATCAAAGCACACACATATCACTTTAGATAGAAATAGGCCTAAGGCATATCACCTTAAAAATAGTCACTGAAGACTTCAGTAGAGGACAAATATTGAAGTCATTAATTTTTGAGTTTATCTTATAATGCAATGGATACTAGCATTGTCTTCAGTTTAACTATATGTCTTATGGTTAAAAGTGGAAGAGTAGCTGTCTCCTGCAGTAGACATGAAATATTTCTAATTTCACAGAACAGACAGTAGTTGTATAAGGCTTTGATTAGGTGAATTTTTTTTTAGGAGTTTATTGAACATTTGCTATGCAAAATCCACTGCTGTAAGTACTTGATATATATAGTCTGATTCAAGGAATAAAGAAATAATGCTGAATTCTCCCTCTCAGGAACAAGAGACCTGAAAAATTGTGAATGTAAGCCTAAAAATACTGATAGACTGCAAAAGTTTGACAGGCTCTATCCCTTTAAAATGTCATCTCTAAGAAAGGAACAGAGATCTGTAAACCAGGTTCAGGTGATAGGGAAGGTAAATTATCTCCAAACCAATTATAGACCACCACAATTCTACAATTCTCAAGTTGAGCATCATTGATAGTGAGGTTTGCCAACAAAATGAAATAAAATATTTAGAGACCTGTAGATATTTCAGTTATTGTGGGCTGGCAAGAATGCCAGTCAAAAGAAATTATGAAACATTTTGGATTTTAGGTAAGAAGCACAGGATCTTTCTGAAACAGTAGTGCCTTCTCATTACAAATGTATCCCCATTTGTTATTAACTCATTGAAGCTCAAAGATTTGCATTTATAAAGTAAAGAAAAGAAGTCAAACAAAAATATAATTAATATTAGCAAAGTGCCAAGGTAGAATCTTAGAACAGGTTTGTCAGTCATGCATACTGGAATACAGTGTATGTTTTTTCTTATTTTCATCAACTGAGTATAAAAATAGAAATTACCTGGTATCAGAAACATGGGAATTAATAATTTCCCCTCCAGTCAGTGGCATTTTCTCTTTACCTGGTTTCCATATCCTTATATTTGGAAAGTACAGGTATCACATATAGCCTAATAATCATAACAACTTATCTACTCTGAGTTTATGAAGTCCAAGATAGGCTCCGTGCCCAAAGCTATCCCATTGAAGAGAAGTGAATGAATTACTTGAACATAACACAAATTTGGTTCACATAGACACATGAACTAAATTTATGTGTTCTCTCAAATTCATGTTGAAATCCAAATTTCCAATGTGGTGGTGATTGGGAGTGGGACTTCTATAAGCTAATTAAGTCATGAAGAATGAGCCCTTAAGAGTGCGATTTATGCCCTAGAAGGCTTGAGAACGTGCTCTCTTGCTACCACTGAAGGACACAATAAAGACAGTCACATGAAAGTTAGAATGAAGCTCAACATGATCATGCCGGCACCCTGGTCTCAATCATTGCAGTCTCTAGAACTGTGGAAAATAAATGTCGTGTAAGCCATTCAGCCTATGATATTTGTTATGGCAATCCAAACTGAACACGACTTTCAGTAAAACAAAACAACAGTCTATTCAGAGATGAGATGATCTGTAGCAAGAACATCAGCATCCACTTTTACCATGGTCAGAGAAAGCCATAGAAGTTGCCAGGAATACCATTCAGAGATGGGGAAACTGGCTGTGTTATTTTTATTTGCATAAATGTCCAAACTTATGACTGTTCCTAGCTCTAGTCCTCTGGGTATTGTGACTTGCAGATTACTCTGTCAACATGAGTCAGTTTTATCAGTGCCTTCAATTTTCAGTCATTTTCGATTTTCATTGAACAATGGAACATGGAATGATCATTGCTGGACCACTTCCAAGTCCTAAGCCTCAAGATGCTCTTGGAACCTCTTGGTTCATGTGATAAATTCCAGTCTTAGTTTCAGAATTCTAGACATGTGGCTTCATCATTCCTGTTGCATCACTGATAGCCAGCAAATGCCAGGAAGCAAGGTTACCAGATTGCTGCCAATGGCACTCTGACAAAAGATGATGTCAGCTGATATAGGACCCAGCTAAACAGACCAAACTGACCTACACAATCATGAACCATGTAAATATTTGCTCTGTAAATTACTAAATTTGGGGATAGTTACTTTTTGAGTGCATTAAATATTGGTATCTCAAACCAACATATCAAAAGAGAAATCAAATGTGATGTTTGTCTAATCACTTTTGAACTTTTTTAGTTTCATTCATGAATAAACATTTTTACTTACTCTACCATAAATTTTATTTTTTTTTTCTGACAATTGCAACAGAAGGACTCTTGTTAATTTACTTACTTACTAACGTGTATGGTTCTAGTTCCCATCGTTCTAATCTGTTCTATTCATACATTAAATTACCTATGCAATTCCTTAGTTCCTTTCTAAAAGGAACTATTTAAGACTTTGCATGACTCTCCTCAGCTTATACCCTGTATACGACCTTACCTTAACTATCAAGACATTGTCACATCCTAGGAGTGCCATTTCAAACACTACCACTAAAATCTCTACATACCAACATACTAGATATCATGCATATATATCACGCATGATATTCACTTTGCCAACAACCTTTCCTGTGTGTCTCCCTTCCTAAAGTTCCTTACTCTTCAGTAATCATCTCTTTTAACACATTTATAATAAACATCACAGGCTTTGCACAGAGACCACCCTTTTTACTCTTATTTGGAGGCAAAGTTTTAAAGCTATCTGATGATATAGGAGTCATAATTTACTGCATAATGGATTTACTTCAGCCAGATTTCAGATCAGGCATTACCATGTAGTTGGTGTTCAACATACTTTAATAAACACAATTATAGGACCCAAAGATAGTTCTTTGTATTTACATTATGTTCTTTGTGAGTTAAAAATGTTTAAGGCTTAGCAACTTTAGTTAAAAATTTGGTCATTCCTTTCCCCTTTCAATTGAGAAGGAAAAGAAACTACTAGTAAAATTACCTAACGGACTCCAGAATTATATTAAAAATTAATACAACATTAAACATATTTAGAGAATACTCAAGGACGCATATCTATGGAAAAAAGGTCATGAGGCACTTTTATTAATTGTAGACATTTAAGTACATTATAAGATCATAAAAGACCTCAGATGAAATTTAAGGGTTAATCTCTGGTTCCTTGAACTGCTTTCTGCATAAATGTGTGGAGCTGTTCCTTGTACTGCATTCTTATTTTCATATAAATCAATATCTGTCCTTCTTTAATTAGGATACTCAACATTTTTTCACTCTTGTGGTTTTTAATAATTTTACCCAATGCTCCATGTTGATTACATTTTTAGCTTCACAAAAATTACACTTTCCAAAGTCTGATATCCTTAGTGTTATGCCCTTGAAAAGGGTTCTTTTTATTAAAAAAATTGGAGAAGCCTTTTGAAATGGTTAGATTAGTGTTAAATGGAGATGGAGGTAGCATGCATCCAAATAATTATCAAGGGGAAATTTCTATATGTAATGTTGGCATAAAATGATGAAGAAAGAAGCAAATTGGTAGTCTTAACTCATTGAATAAAGTTGAAAACCAATGGTAGAAAATATTATTTTCAGCATTTGGGATACAAAATAAACTCTGTATTTTATACCACCTAAATGTTAAACACACTTTCTAAAATGGGATTGTACTTATAAACAACTCAATTAAGTTCATTAGTTCTGTTTTTAAAAACATACATATAAGCTTTATATCTTTGCTCATAAAGTATAGCTTCCAAATCAATTAACATAACTTTTTGATTAGTTTCAAACTTCTTTGGTTGTGAGTAGAATCAAAATTTGGGGGAACACTGTTAAATAGTGTACTGTTAAACAGTGTATTTAAATAGTGTAGGGAACACAGCAAATAGTTGTAGTAACCAAAACATATTAAGTACAGTTAATTTATAGCTCATGAAGACTTACTGAAAGCATAATTTCATTCTATTTTTTCCTCTGAATCACAAAGAAAGCTCGTCATGTGACAGAGACTGATATTCACATTGTTATTTTTAAAGATTTATTTACTGATGCATACAGAACTGGGGTACAGGGCAGAGGTGCAGTGGGTAAGAGGATTCATTGGAGACAGAGTGGGGAGCAGAACAGGCCTACTGATAAAGAGCACTACTGAGGGGAGCAGCGGGAGGGTCAGGAGAGGTCTGCAGCTCCATGTGGGTCACTACTGGGGCCAGAGATCCAAATCACACAGAAGCAGCTATGGCTGGCTTGCAGTGCTGAGCTTTAACCTGTTGTGCCATCAAGGAGGGCCCCCGCATTAATTTGTTACTTAGTAGTACGGTTGGCATTTTTATCAGCGTTGGCATTTTTATCAGGTTGGCATTTTTATCAAGCAGAGGTATCTGAACATGCAAGCCGAATAACAACAAATTTACTCTGAAATTTACTCTTATTTGAAACTACTCAAAAACAGCTGACTGGCATATGCAAGTAAGAGTATGTTTAGATTCAGTAACCCTTGGCCTATTTCCACCAACCCAAGGGGACATTTTTGGTATCTGAGTCTAGACCTTTAACTGTAAAAGTAACACAAGTATTGTTCACGTTATAAGCAGAAATAAGACACATGTTAATTGTTTGAAATATACAATCCCTCACTGCATGAAAAAGGATAACAAAATTGAAATGTTAAATGTTAGTTCTGTCTCTTCAAAATCTGAATGTATCTTTCATTATACTGGTTAAACAAGGAATATAAATATTAATGCTGAACAAAGCAGAGTATGGCTTTGTTCATAAAATATACCACTGGTTTCTGTTAGTATATATTAAATGTATTTACACATAGTCTCAGGATATATGTATTTTCAGAGAATGTACATATGTGAGTACATCTGTGATTTCCCCTTTAATGGGATTGCTTTGAACATAAAATGATGCATTATAGGCCTTATCAACCCAACAAGTGCTATACACACAGTTGCTATTCATTAGCAGGTCAGAATCAGTAATGAAATGAAATTTAACAAATCAAGTATAGCAGAAATTGGGCTGAAGCGTCTGTCCAAAGAAGTAACCTAAAATGCATAGAATTATATATACATATATATATATATATATATATATATATATTAAAATTAATAAGACAAAAATGAAAAGGAAAAAGTGGGCATGAAATCATTATGTCAAGAGTATAATGATGGCAATTACAGAATCTGATAATATTGCAATAAAATAGTAGACTTGTTCAACAATGCACCTAATTAAATACCTACATTGTATTATCTCCCAAATTCTAATGAAAGAGAAACAATAGTAAAAATAAGGCTTATGGATTTTAAAAACAGAAACTAATATTCCAAAACAAACACTGACAGTCTAATTATAAAAACTAGAATAAATTCTATAGTATAGGCACATTATTATAAAAAAATCACTCATAGTACCATCCCCAAACATGAAGATAACATACTGTTAATACTTATCCATCTGTCCCTGCCAATAATTAACAGAAGCATATATCCTTCTCTCTCCTAAAGGATGGCTATTTCATAGATTATTAGGATTATGTTATATTTCCAAGTCCTCTTTATTTATTTTTTCATTTAAAGATTTTTATTTATTTATTTATGCATAGAAGGACTGGGTGTAGGCCAGAGGTGCATGGGGTGAGAAGATTTACCAGAGACAAAGTGGGGAACACAACAGGTATCTACTGAAAAGCATTACTTGGGGGAGTAATGCCAGCCTATTTAAAGACATTTTAATTCAGAAGTAAGTGACCTGTATAGTCATAAAATTATTTCATGGAAAAATCAAATTTAAAATCTATATCTTCTGTATCATCTCCTGGCATTTACTACTGAACAATAGGACTCCCACAGTTAGGTGGCTAGTAATAATAATGATGATGATAATGATGATTATGATGATGATTGATAATAATAATAATGAATAATATTTTTTATGTGAAATGTAGAAGGCATATACCTAGTATCTTGATATACTTCTCATGTTAAAATGGATCCCATTGTCTTCCCTGGGGGAAATAAAATCACTTAACCTTGTAAGAAGAGGTCAGAAGCACCCATGAGCACCACATTTTTAAAAAGAAATTCAATTTTTAACGCATTACCTTCACATTCTGTCCTTGTCTAACTTTCCAACATAGGATATTCTGTCCAAATACAAACAGCGTGAAAGATTTTCATGGCTAATGCAGAGATTATAAAACAGATGACATTTAAAAACCCACTCAAATGCAAATATTTCATTTAAGAAGAGAAACAGAAAGGAGGTATAGACACAGATGGAGGACAGTTTAAATACACACCATGCCTCCAAATGTCATCATTCATCCACTTACAGTAGCTGAAAGTCAAATACCGCTTTATCTGTAAAGTATTACAACTACATAGTGAGCACTTCGAATTTCTATAATGTAGAACAGTTAAGCAGACAGTCTCTGCAAACTGTGGAGTGAAATCCCAGGATTTCCATGTACACCAGGAAATAGTATTTACCTTCCTTGTGTCTTATCCTTTCTTATTAGGGCAATGGGATAAGGATGAATCTTCACAGAACTGTTGTAAGGGTCCATGGACTTAGATAAATGTCACTTAGAATCATGTTTTCAGGTTGAGAGTAAGATCTCAATAAAGTTTATCTATTCTATCATATTTTGAGTCCAGAACAAAATATGATCTGTTTTTTTTATTTCCTCTGCCTACCTCATTTATTTTAGCTAAATGTCTTTTGGTGATTTTGTTTGATTGTGTGTGTGTGTGTGTGTGTGTGTGTTTAGTTCCTTTCTCCACTTGTATTTATCTTATTACTCTGAGAATATTGAAAAGTTATGACATTAAAAACAAACAAACAAACAAGTATCTTGAATAAGGTAAACAAGCTAGTTCCTTGTTTCACCCAGGAACCACTCAATCAAAGAATACTGGATTTGCCTCATTCCACAAACTGAATGTTTTATGTAGATGTGAATGGGACAGAACTTGGTGAAATAAATGAACATGGAACCATGCTTTTTCTTCTTACAGGTCCAGCTGACAGGAGGCGAGAAAGATGGTTGGTCTCTAAAAAATAGCATGAATAGCTAACTCATAACAATACTGGAGAAGACATTATGTTTCCTCTTGTAGCTACTCAAAACATGCTAAATAGAACATTATGTTAAACATGAGCAAAACATGAGCACTGATTTCTTACTCATTTCAAGCCTTTGCCAATTCTTTCTATAGAGTCAAACACATCTTAGGAGCTCTGAGACCATTTTCACGATGAATGTCATATGTAATTACTAATATGACCCTAGAGATTTTGGACAATGTGCAATTTGGTGAAAGCTTTATATGTATTGAGAGCAAGCTTTAGCTGTCTGTGGTATCAAAAGTACTTGTCTAATATCCAAATCCACTTCTTACTACATGTTGTTTTCAAAACAAGATTTGTAATTTTCTCTCAGTAGATTTATCTTTACTCTAGTGTCTTAAAAACCTAGACTTTGGGTAGAAAGGTACAACCCTAGTGGGAGTAATCTTCCCTTCTTCAGCTTTATATACTCTATTGAAGATTAAAGTTTAAATATTTTATACTTAGTTATTTCTGGGACTTATAGTTAATCTTTAAATCTCTACTCATGACAGTACTTCTGATAATCAGATAATCTACACATATTCATCTCTCTTCCTCTGAGTTGTCTAATGAGTGAATTAAGTACATATGATACAAAAGATTAAAAGATATTAGAATAAAGCAAAAACATCAGGGCCTTTTGTGAACTTCGTAAACACAAATTAAGTCATCAGTTATGAGAGAAATATGTTAATTTAGTATAATCAAGAAAATCACATCCTACTTTGAGAAAGGATTCTGTAAATACTCTTCATTATATCTCACTGATGGTAGAGTTCTCAGTTTTCTCCATTGCATTTTAAATCTTTGAGAGTAATAGTTAAGGTTGTCATCTATTTTTGTAATACTCAGCAATGATCCCATAAAAGTGCAAAGCTTATTAATTTAAACAGTAAATATTTATTGAGCAACTTCAATAGCTATGGTAAGCTATTTAAAATAAAAACAAAACACACTCTGCCCTCTGGATCTTACTTTCTGGTAAGAGTGTTGTCAAATGAGTGAAGATGAGAAATGACTAAATAATTAGCAAGTATATATAGATAGGAAACAATAAAGTTGACAACACTAGACACCAGACAGACAATAGAGAATATTGATTCATAAGAAATGCAAAACAAATAATAGAAGCCTTGTCTTTGCCAAGGCTGACTACACTGAGACATCCCATAAGTGAACTGTGGGAAAAATTCCAGAAACCTAATTAATATATGTATAATAGGAGTTCCTAAAGACAGAGAAAAAATAGTCCCAAAGCACTCAAATTTGATGGAAAGAACGAGACCATTGATCTAAGAAGCACAGAAAACTACAAGAAAATATCACAAAATGCTACATCAAAAAGAAAAGAAAAGAAAAAACAGTTAATATTTGTCAAAGTCAGCGGAAATGAAGTTTCTTAGAAACATCCAGATAAATTACATAAAAAGGGGCAAATATTCAAATATGGCCATTTTGATATCTTTTCAGTAACGATTTGAAGCAAGAGAATGAAGGATCTTTAAAATACTGAAAGAAAAAATAAATACTACCAACTTCTGATTCTGTAACACTAAAGTGTCTTTTCAAAGATCAATATAAAGAATTTTACAGATAAACACAAGCTGAGAGTATCCACCATTGGCAGATCTATGTACAAGAGTTGATAAAGGTGGGGCCTCCCTGGTGGTCTACAGGTAAGTCTCAGGACTACCAGGACTGCAGCCTGAGTTTGATCTTGGCCAGGCAGCTGACCTACATATGGCGAAGCAGGCCTCTCCTGTCTCACCTGCTGCTCCACTCAGCAGTATATTTCAGTAGATCTGCCTGTTCTGCTCCTCACTTTGTGTCTGGTAAATCCTCTAACACCCCACACCTCTAGCTTACACCCCATTCACTTCATTTTTTCTAAGCAAAAAAACAAACAAACAAACAAAAAAACATTGACATTAAAAAACACTGACACAGAAAATCATTCATATGGAAGGAAAGAGTTATACAACATATCTAGTACTCAGAACAAAAGACTGAATTTTGACTTAAAATTAATAATTTAATTCACTATTTTATTTCACTAATACCCATAAATAAAACCTTTAATATTTTATGATACAGAAAATCATTTAAAAATTTCTGCCACCCATTTTTGAAGAAAAACAAGCTCCAGTAAATTAGGTATAGAAGTAAACTTTTTCAAATCTGATAGAGTGACTATTTAAGACTAAATTAGCTTATTGTGGAGATGTTGTAATTACTAGATACTCCATTGTAAATAATAATTTGGTTTAAAGCTTAATTTTCTGGTTTTGTAAAAAAAAAGAAAAAAAATTATTTCCCCCTAAAATCAGAATAAATTAAGAATGTTATTCTTTTTATCCAACCCTGACCTGCAGGTAATAGCCAATGTAACAAGATAAGTAAAATACATCAAATTGATTGAAAATAAAATGCAAGAATGAAACTTTTGGGTTTTACCAATATGTCAGTATACACAAAAAATCTTATAACTTGTATAAAGAGATCCAAAATGACAAAGTGAATTCAGGAAAGTTATAAGATACAAGAAATATTAAAATCTATATAATAGTGACAATGTAACAGAGATACAAGTTTAAAAAAATGTATAGAATAACATCTGCACGCTATTGGTCTTATATACAATGTGAAAAGCACAATTCTGAAAATAATACATAGAAGCACCATCTATCTAATCTTTAAGGATACTATTACGGGAATAAGATATATATATATTCTGGGAGAATATCTATGGGAGACTCATTATCTAGTAATATGAAATCTCAAAACTTAAACAAAGAAAACAACCTAGTAAAAAATAGTAAATATTTGACAAGACACTTCCCCAAGGGTTATAGAAAAATTTCAAAGAAATATATAAAAATGCCTATGTCAATTATTTTTTTATGGAAATGAAAATTTAAACTATCATGAATATAACAGCACACAGAGTGGATTAACAAACCCTGAACAGATTGACCATCCAAGTTTCATCTCATCCAGTTAAATAAACTGGAACTTGCAGACACTGCTGGTGGATATGAAAAGTGATCTAACAATGTACAGTTTTAAAAAGATGTACATATATACTACTCTACGATGCAGCTACTTGCTATGTGATTACATCGTTTCTTACAGACTTGAAATCAAGACCTCAAATTGTAAGAAAATGAAATGCTAAAAAATACAAACTAATTCCAGGGAATAGAAATCAATACAGAGGGTCAGTACTTAGAAGAATGGATGGAAGAGGAGACTACAAAGAGACAAATTTCTGAGGGTCATGGTGGTGTTTTTATTATTTTGATTTATGGTAATGATAGATGTCTATTTATTTGTGTCTAAACACCTAATTATATATCTTAATGTGTAAAGCTTATTACATGTCAATGGCAGTTGAATAAAGTTGCTACTAAACAAAAGAAAGTGAATGATTTTTGGCTGAGATATTAAAGGAAACAAGAGCTAAAGCCGGAGACCAGCCAGGAAAACAAATGTAGGAGCCAAGTACAGAATTACAGTGGTTTCAATCAAGTGGGGGTGAAACACAATGGCAAAATTCTAGATAAGTTTATTAGAAGTGTTAACAGTTTTAAAAAGCTTTTAAAAAGATGTACATATATACCACTCTACGATGCAGCTACATGATATGTGATTATACCGTTTCTTACAGACTTGAAATCAAGACCACAAATTGTAAGAAAATGAAATGCTAAAAAATACAAACTAATTCCAGGGAATAGAAGTCAATACAGAGGGTCAGTACTTAGAAGAATGGATGGAAGAGGAGACTACAAAGAGGCAAAGGCAATTTCTGAGGGTCAGGGTGGTGTCTGATAGATTTGGGATGTGGAGTATGAAGGGAAATAGTCCTATTAAAATAACTACAAAATGTTTGAATAATCATTTAAAATACATAGCAGACGTAGTAAAGAGGATATTTACCTTTCAAAAGTTTAATTATTAACTCCTAATCATAAGATAACCATGTTTTGCTAACCTATCACTATGTGGAAGTGGGAAGCTTCTTAGAAAGTGGTTGAAACTGCTGTATCTTGTACCGAGCTTAGATAGGAATAACTCCTGTTAGGGCAGTCTGAGGTTCTTTCCAGGATCACCCAGACAACATTTATGGCTGCAATACAAATAAGAAAGAGTTCAGAAAGTCTTATCAAGATGCATGTGAACTTCAGCATTATGACTGACAGAATTACTGATCATTTCATCCTTTTCACTCATGTGTTAAAAGAAATGTCACTCTTCTGGAGAGGCAATCTGCTCATGCACTTTTGTAATACATACTATGATAAGTTGTATTTTACTTATCACAGTAAAGCATCCATTTTGAAGTCTCCCCCACCTCCCAAAATGTTGAACTCCTGATAACCTCTAAAACAAAACCTGCTTTCATTCAGTATGCTTCATTTCATAGATAGAGAAATGGAAATACTTAGAAGACGATTCAATGAGTATGTATGGGCTTCAGGAATGAGGTCAGAATGACAGCTACTTTAAACTGGCTATTGGCACAGGAAGATATAATAGCAATTATAATAGTTGCAACACTTACTAGAATGTATTGCATGTTCACTGAGTAATACATTAAATGTTTTAAGCTCATTTTAGTCAATCTTCTCCGAAAACTTCTAAATGCAGTATACATTGACTTTGGCCCAAATCTTACAGTTAAATAAACTGAGTTTTGAGGCACTTAAATTGTCAAACCAGTAAGTACAAGAAAAAAAGAAGCTTATGGCACACCCCTCTACCCCTCTGAAACCAAGACTGAGTCCTTTGATTACTCTTCACCCACTGCATTCATATATATATATGAATGCATATACGGCATATATATATATATGCCTGTATATATATGTATATGTAGAGACATACATATGACACACACACAAACATATAAAAAGGCACACACGTGTGTATGTGTATATACAGAGAGAGAGAGAGAGAGAGAGAGACAACATACACACACATATTGCTCCAACACTGAGTGGGAATCAGTGGATAGATGTAAGGCTAAATCAATTAGGTGGATAATGAGTTTCTCTAAGTCATAAAAAAAAAAAAAAAAAGAAAAGAAAACCCAAACTATTAGCAAAAAAGCACCAAGTGGGCTAAAAAGACAAGGAAAAGTGACAATCCATTCTGACTGAGATTTGAAAAATCAACATAGAATAAGTGCTATGAGTAACAAGATGTTGCTAGGCATGAAAAGAGGAGAATGGCGGTACCGATGGCAATACAGGAAGACCAACAACCTGAGACGTTCAGTGTCCTGTTAAGTCCAGACAGATAAAGAGTGAGACGTCTGGCTGGGCTGCAGGGGCATAGTCAGAGGTAGAGGGAGAAAGCCTTAAAGAAACGTAAAAAGGCCCTCCCTGGTGGGTTAAAGCACAGCACTGAGAAGCTAAAGCCACTTCAGCATGAGTTCGATTCCCGCCTGCCCCGGAGGTGACCACATGGCGTGGCAGACCTCTCCTGACCCGCCCGCTGCTCCCCTCAGCGGTGTACTCCAACAAGCTGCCTGTACTGCTCCCCACTCCAACAAGCTGCCTGTACTGCTCCCCACTCTGTCTCCTGAGAATCCTCTGACCACCCCCGCACCTCTCGCCTGTTGCCGTTCTATATGGATAAATAAATAAATCTTAAATGAAAAAAAAAAAAAAAGAAAGAAAAAGAAAAAAAGAAACGTAAAGAAGCCAGCGTTGTAGGACATGGCATGTTCTGCTAACATTTGTGACTCATATCTGCTATGATCTACTACTGGAATTTGGAAGACAAGGCTGGTATATTGGTGACATATACAGAGACCATGAGACCATGATTAAAAAAAAAAGAGAGAGAGAGAGAGAGAGAACATGGTTAAAAAACAAAAAAATCTGTGACCAAATGATTTTTAAAAGACCAAAAGAGTTCCCTGCAAGCATCAGGCTTTAACTTTATTGGTAAAAATTAAGAGTCTGAATAGAAAATATATCTTTAAACTTTTCTGACCACACCTTATTATAACTACAATGACTATTTTCATCAAGAGGATAAAAGATTTTAGAGTTCTTAAAACTGCTTACATAGTCCAATACTGCACTTTAACTTTGGTAATATGATAGAATTCTGCTATACCACAATTTTAATATACTAAACATTTTACTATAAATTAAATATATTAATGTGTTGAATATTTTAGTAGTTGAAATGACTTCAGAAGTTTCCTAGTTTATTCTTCCCATTTTTGATATGATAGCACTGAGATCTAATAAATTGTGAAAGTGTTAATAAGTTGAGGAAATCAGGGCCATTTAAAAATGTGATTCTTTCACTATTTGTATTTCCTGACTTCAGTCTAATCAAACAGAACCTAAACCTATTTACAGTTATTGAAGCATCATGGGGAACTCTTAACTAGGTGTGTAATATATAAGCAAGCTCCAGGATTTCATTTCGTGAGAAATGATCTATAAATAACAAAATAAAATTAATCTAGTTGGATATTTATTATGGTGGACACTGTGCTTTCCACATACCAGACCGTTTAAAGTGTTTTTAGAATTAGAGATACTGTGTCCTTGAATTCGTCAATGAACATATGATGCAGCAGGTATCTTTAAATATTCTCATTTTATGTAAGAAGAGTCTCAGCAAGATTCAAACACATCTGTATGATCTCATGGACACTGCTTCTCAGAGTCTGCATACTGCAGTGTTTTGCTGAAGGCTACAGCTTCTGCTCTGAACTAAAACCCCATACAGTTGCCTTCATAGTCCAGCTGGAAAGGTAAACATGGTGCATTACTTCAACCTCTTCTATACTTCATGATTAAAAATAATCCCTTCTTTGTATTGGAAGAATGGTCAAGGAAATAAGGGCTCAACATAATAACCATTTGCATGCCAGTGTTTTTCCTCATTGTCATTCGTATAGGCGAAGGGCTTCATGATCCAGAGTATAGGGATTTTGCAAGCATTTACCTTCGCTAACATGCTTTCTCCTATACATGAAACTCAGCACTCATAAACTTTACTCTGTAATCATTGCAATACACATATTGTATTGTAGTTTTCAATTTTTTCATAAGGGGTAGCTTGAAATTTATTATCTATGTTTATTAAAATAAACATAATTGATAATAGACCCACAACATTTATTCACCTAACTTACTTTATTTCACTATTAGCATTCAATGGCAACTGTAGATTTTCCTTTTTATAAAAATTTCCTGATAGTGAGTGAAGTAAGTACATGTTTCACAGGATAAATTCCCAAAATTATAGTTTTAGGAACAAATTAATAATTAATAAAATGTGATTAAAATAATTATCTGCTAAGTGATTCTTCCAGACTTAAATAGAAATACCCCAAAATTCAAAATTCAAATAAAGAGAAATGGTCACAATAAATTATTTCTTAAAAATCCAGACATGAAAGGGCCACCAAGTTCTTCATATTAAAACTTGTGAGGTGTCTTGGTGTGGTTCTGTGTTGTTGTTGGAGATTTAAATTGTCTTTACATTTCTTTTACACATTTGAGGGCCTCGCACATCACTTTTTTTTCCCCTTGAATTTTTTCCACATAACATAGTAGGGGGAAGGGAGAAAGTAGTGTTCCTAGCTCATCAACTAGGACAACATAGATTTGGGGTGAAATGACTGGTTCTTCACATTCACAAGGTGAGCTTAAAGGAATAGAGGATTATTAGAAAGCCGAGACAATGCAGAAGAGAATTTTTCAAAATGAGAGAGGAATTTGAGAAAGATGTTGAATTACTCAAACCTCTTCTATACTTCATAATTAAAAATAAGCATGTTATTGGGGCCCTCCTTGGTGCAGTGTGTTAAAATGCAGCACTACGAAGCTAAAGCCACTTCATCATGAGTTCGATCCCCACCCCAGAGGTGACCCACATGGTGCAGCAGACCTCTCCTGACCTGCTCACTGCTCCCCTCAGCAGTGTATTTCGTCAGTTGGCCTATTGTGCTCCCCACTCTGTCTCTGGTGTATTCTCTCATTGTCCCTGCACCTCTGGCCTGTACCCCAGTTCTGTATGCATAGATAAATAAATCTTTAAAAAAATAATTATGCTATTGTTTATTGCTATGATTATTGTGTATAATCATGCTTTGTTATTGTTGCTGCAGTTCATTCTTTTGCCATCTATCAATATTCAGTAGAAACATCTGAGTTTCAATGAACTCAATCACCCAGAAAATATTTATTCTAAATATATCAGACCACTTGAGGGCACTGTGGCATTGCATTTTGGTCAAATGACCTTTCAAAACTCCGAATAATCTAGTTTTTTTAATTTTCTTTTTCAAATCCCAGAGTGAGCACACACAGGTACTCTGGGGTAATGTCTCTACATGTGGATGGGCATAGCTGTGTGGACATATAAATCAGTTAGTGCCCCACCGAGGCAGCTCTAGGACTAGAGATTGCTTTCCACAGCCGGCCTTCACTGAATGCTTCAGAGATTTCTTTTACTGGTTGCTCAGGCTGAACTATGATATTATGAGTTTCCAATTGCAGTGATAATGGATTATTTTTGGCATTTCCCACTCATTAGAATCTGTGCCAGTGTGATGGATTAATTTAGGGGCATTTTCTGTCCTTGGTATAATCATCAGGAGGGAATGAGAATAGCTGCTGCATCGAGTAAATTACAGCACAGGATCCAGGATATAGAAAACTGGAGGGAGAGAGAGAGATGGAAATAGAGTGTGTGTTCCTTAGACTTCGCTGAGCAAAGGTAGAAGTCTCTGCTCACTGGCTGGGATAAGAATCAGCGTGCACGTCACAATGGAATGGAGAGCTAATACCAGAAAACATTTAAATGTATATGCTAATAGAGCAGGGTCCTCTCATGCAGTAATTTTCTTTTTATTAAAAACCATCTGACTGCAATAAAAATCCTAGAGTCTCTTTATTTGCCATTTCTTTGTTTTACATTTAGAATTCTTGTGGTAAAAGAAATACCAAAGATCCGAGTTTTCATTCTTTGCTAAAATAACATAGGTTGGCAAATTTATTTGATAAATATATGTATTAAAATATGTACTGTGATCAGCACTGTGTTAAAAAATGGGGAATAGTACAGTTTTAAAAGCTCCTAATGCCCTTCCTTACTCATGATACCCTTTGAATAAAGTGAAAGACTTTCTAAACCAAATGAAACACTACTATGTGAACTGGCTTCCTATGATATTCACCCCAATTTATTTAAAAGATATAAAATTCTAATTTCATATTTTTTTGTCTTCAGTAAATGAAGTTTGGGATTGAAAAAAAAAAAAGCCTTGTGCCTCATTCTGATGATTAATTAAATCTGCCCATAACCTTGGGAAAGTCCCATGTGGTGTAGATTAAATAGAAAAACATAGCCACCATTTACGACTTGTATATGTTGGGAAATCTGATTTAATCCTGTTACCAAAAAAAAAGAAAAGAAGAAGTAGACTATGTGTCAGAGTTTAAATAAATAAATAAAAGGGATGAAGGAAAGAAAGAGTTATTTAAATATTAATAAATGACAAAACTTTATAAAATAGATTTAGATAAATATAGAACTGGAAAAGCTGGGATGGGTCTGCAGCATGGTTCTGTGTATCATAAAACATGGAAAATGTATGAAACATGAAAGTTTTACAAAGTCTCAGAATATTATTAATGTATGATGCAAATAAAGGATGAAGAAGCTGGACACATGGGCTTAACCCAAGACCTTAAGAAGAGGTGCTTTCTGTTTCAAATAAGGATTTTATGAATTACAAAGAATAAAGAAAAATGAATCTGTGATGAATTAGGTACAGGAAATGGAAGCTAAAAGGAAAATTGAATTAAGTTAATGTAAATCTAAAAGAAATTAGGTGAAATTTTATAAATATGACAAAATAAAAGTAATAATTTTAGAACAAAGTAAGAAACTGCTTTTTTTAAACATGTTTTTCAGAAACCTCCTTAGCAGGGAGTAAGGATCCTATCAATGCTTATACTAAATGGGTCATAAGACATCTATCTGATGGGATATTTTATATTGTAAATTTAAAATCCTGATGGGATTTTATATTTTTTTCAATTCATGGCATTTACTAAGTATTACATTATGTGTGTGTGTGTGTGTGTGTGTGTATTTAAGATGTGGTACATATTCACAATGGAATATTACTCAGTGATCCAAAAAAATAGGACAAACTCACACCATTAGCTGCTACATGGATGGAGCTGGACAGGATTATGTAAAGAGGATTTTAAAAGCAGCTAATGTTTTAACATATTTCTCCCTTAAGTCAATATCAATACTAAGATCTTTTAATATTTGCTAATTAAAGTTTTGGAACTATTTATATGCAAATCTGTGTGCTTGTCATAGCAGTATTGTTCATATTGGGATAGAGTCAACATATACTTTAAATAAAATGACACATTCACAGACAAAATTCATCCTAGGTCTAAAGCAATTAAGTTAAATTCAAATCCTAAGGGAATTTCAGACATTTGAAAAGGTGATTCAAACATATGAAAAAGCACACGCATGGAAGAAGCAGAGATGATTATATTACTGAAGAAGGACAATAAAAGTAACAATACCAGAAACAGATACCACAAAACTGACTGTGGATGTTTAATTTCAGCTGGTTGCCAGCTGAAATTATGCTGATGGCTGCAGAAAGGGGATATCACTTAAATTTGGGGACAACAGACTATACAAATTTTAAAAATAAAATGGATGCTTATGTCACACAGATACTCATCAAACATTCCAACTGGAACAAGAATTTAAATGTAAAGTCCCAAAACTTTAAACATTTAATATAAAGAACAAAACCTCTATTGTTTCTAGAAAGAATTATCAAATTCTTTCCTATTAAATAGTAACTAGAGCAGATGTTTCAAACATCTGATTACATTCAAATTAAGAAATTATGTTCGTCAGAAGATACCATAAGGTGAAACAGGAAGCCAACAAGTGAGAGAAATTATTGTAGCGAATGCAACTGATAATTACTATCTAAAGCATATAAAGAAAAATTATAAATCAATAATAAAGTAGCCCTCTTTATTTTAAAAAAATGACAAAATCATCAACAGGTATCTTATTCATGAAATGCTGAAGAACATGAAAACCTAACTAGGTATCACAAAAGTCCAAGTCACTGTAAATTTTCGACCCATTTGAATAGTAAATACTGTAAGTCTAATAATAATGAATGCTACAAAAGAGATAGGTAGAGAGGAAAGGCACTGGTAGAACTGATTTAGAAACAGCTTTATATATTTTTTTCACAAATGTTTAACATTGGTATATTTGATGACCTAGCAATGGAATTCCCAGGTATATATTCTGGAGAAATAATGATACCCTTTCACCAGTTAAACCCATAGAAGAATAGTCATTACTGCTTGTTCACAATGGTTGGGGAAAAAATCCATAATTGGCTAGTTCACTTCTAATATACTTACTTAAGGGAATATTACACAACCACAATATGTAATTAATTATTAAACACGGTTGCCTTTTAGTTTTGCATTATTCAATGACAAAGGAAGTTGCATAAGATTATATACTGTGCCATGTTAATAATACTCAAAAGAGGCAAACACAGTTTTAAGAAAGGCATAACAGGGTGGACCTCAGGAAAAAGGGAGGTTCCAGTTTCCCTGCCCCAACCGAAGGAGGGTGGAGCTGAGCAGGGAGAAGAACCTGGAGAGGAGACTAAAGAAAGGAGGAAGCTGGGTAGAGAACAAGGAGACCTGGAGGAAGAATATGGACCAGAGCTTCCTTGTTGGCACTGAACTGTTGAAACAGATGTGGCTGAGAGACCTGAGGGGTGTTAACAATAGCAGTGTTTATCGTAATTCTGATTTTGCTCTTTACCTCCCAGATTTGCCTGGCTGTTTCTGACCCTTTTCTATGGGTCCCTGCCAGAACGTGCATTAGACTTGTGGTAGACTCAGGAGTCTTGCTTTGGGCTAACCGTGTTTGGCTGAGCTTTTACCCATGAGGGAATGAGTAACTTTGGGTGCCTGATTTGGAAACTATATTCTTTGTCTTTTCTGTATCACACACTAATGGTATTAAAATTCCTTTCCGTTAAAGGGAATGAGCTAGAGTATGCATTGACTTGATCAGCAAATGGCAGATTTTATTTAAAGTGGGCAGGTTTGGGGATTCTGGGTGTTCTTCTCCCTGCCCTGAAACAGCATTAGGAAATGTCTTGAAAGGAGAAATTCTCCACTGTAACATTCTTAAATCAATATCACAAATAGCAATTCTTACAGTGCCTCTACACTATAGATATTAATAACATTTATGTCTACTTTTAAGAGACTGAATACATAGAAGTCAGTGGGAAAACAAAAACAAAACAAGGACTCTGCAAAGTAGTTAAAATAAAAGTCATGTCTCTATGACAGGTATACGTTTTACAAACATATAAATCACTGGCGTTCTAATTCAGGTGGCTAAGAGGAATGAGAAGGATGACTTTGGATAAATAGCTATATTAACCAACGTTTCTTCAGCAAATCCAAGTCAAAAGGATATAGCGAAGGAGAAAGAAATTCATTATAATCTGCTAACACAATTACGGAGGCTGGGAAGTCACATACTCTACAGCCAGCAAGTGGGAAATAGCATATAGTTCTAGTCAAGCCAAACTCTTGAGAACTGGGAGTGTTAGTGTATGACAGGAGGGTAGCCAGCTACTCCCAAAGGGTGTGCATGCTTTCAAATGGGGTCCTTCCATCTTTTGTATAAACACAAGGGGAGTGGACTGTTAAGGTGATATATCTTTAATAAAATTGGTGTGTGCAGAGAGAGAAGAAAATTCCTAATAAGTAGTTCCCAATAAAATCGCCCATCCTCTTGTGGACAAACACACAAACAAATAGGGGCATCCTGAAGCAGGGCCAATGAGACCCAAAGTTTGCCACAAGTCTAAGGGACTATCTTGCAGTGAGCCATAAGAGAGGGAATCTGGGCCCTCCCGGGTGGCGCAGTTGGTTAAAGCTCAGCACTGCAAGCGAGCCACAGCCGCTTCAATGGTGGTTAGATCCCCCGACCCCAGGTGATCACATGGCACATTAGACCTCTCCTGACCTACCTGCTGCTCCCCTCAGCACTGTATGTCATCAATCTGCCTGTTCTGTTCACCACGCTGTCTTTGGTGAATCCTCTCAGCCTCTACACTCCTGGCCTGTGCCCCAGTTCTGTATGCATAAATAAATACATCTTAAAAAAAAAAAAAAAAGAGAGGGATTCTGATTAGGTTCCAGAAATCTGACACAAAGGGAGATACCACATCAAGGTAACTTCTGCCATTGTCAGCTTCCCTACATGTCTTTCACCCAGGTGTGTCTTCCAAGTGTCTCCACCTATCTCTCCTCCGTGTATCTCATTCCATGTCTCCTTCTCAGGGGTACTGTTACAGGGCACCCCAGCGTGAGCTGGGCTGCCTGTCAATGGGCCTCACCCGAACACTTAAATTTCAGTTGTACTGCAGAAACACACAAAAGGGTCAAAGTGGGTTTATTTACAAAAGGGAAAAAGAAAAGGAAACAACTGGAATATCTTACCGACTGGGCTGACTTGGAGCTCTGGTAACAAACTAGCTGAAAGTCCCGAGTCACGTGGTTTGGGGAGCCATTTCCCGATGGAGAGAGAGAGACGCAGTGGCGCCCTATTTATCCCCAAAGTCCCAGAATGCCTGCTTAGCTCTGCCCTTGGGTCCTCGCAGCTTTCTCCCTGGTACTGCTGGGAGTTGTAGTTTCCAATCACTGGGGTAGTGGCTAGAGTCCAGAAAGCTGGAGTAGGGGGTGGTGTCCACAAGACTCTGCAGAGTTCCTTTAGGACATCCTTCCCCTAAACAGTATCAGGATGCAAGTAGGGCCTCAGAAGTAAGAGCTCCTCTCTCTGTCTTCTTTTTTGCCCACCTGCCTTCCTTGTTACATAGCTTCACCTGGCTCAGCTCCGCTGCCACTCATTAAGTGGGGGTGAGGACACCGTACCTGGAGAACTGATGATGTAAGTTCCAGTCCACAAAACAACAGGCTCAAGACTTAAGAACTGATAGTTCAAGTGAGAACACAGGACAAGACCGATGTCTCAGCTGAAACACTTAAGCAGACGGAATTGCCTCTTATGCACAAAAAGTCAGACTTTTTCCCCCTATTCAGCTAATTAGATCAGACCATTCACTTTAGGGAGGACATCTTACTCTATCAATCTACCAATTCAAAGGTGTTTCTCATCCAGACAGGCCCAGAAAAATGTTTGACCAAATTTTTAGCATTCTGTGGCCCAATTAAGTGGGCACATCAAATTGAACCATCACAGTGAAGACAAGTACATGTAGGGAAAATGAATTAATCAGGCTTTGCTGCCAGTAGCCTCTGTGGCGACCACCTGTAGCCTTGAACATTTTAATGCAGAAAGTGCTTGGGAGTGTGGGCACGGGGCACGCGTGCCTGCCTGTGGACACCTGAGTATGGTGTGCGCGCATGAGATGAGAGGGATGAGGGATGAGAGGACACACAGAGCAATTACAGAACAGGCCCGACTGCGAGATGACCTAGAGAGAACACCTGAGTGCAAGGAAAAGCTCAAAGATTTGCCAGGGTCTGGGGGCTCAACTGCCTCCAGAGCCTCCCAGCCCCTCACCTGCCCTGTCTACCTGCTTGCCTCAATAATGTAGTAGAGGAATCTAGAGATGTTGACAGATGGCACAGACAAGAAATAATGTAGGTGCTTAGAGGGGACAAATACTGTGAGGTTAGAGATCAGACAAAATTATTCACATATGATAAACAGTTTACATAGCACGGGTCACGATGCATATATGATTCAGTTATTTTGTTCGGGTTGATCTGTACACTTGCCGAGATCCAGCAGGGCGAAAATACCCCTCCACTCAAGACTTCCAACGATTCATTATAACTTGTTTCTGATGTGTCCGTGCCTTACTCTGGTGGAAGAAGGCAGGCGTGTGGAGGACAGGTGGCTGGGAGGCGGGCAACAGCTAAGCCTCCCAGGTTCCTTGATCACGGAGTTCTCTCTGGTTTCACTTCTCTTGCCTGCTATGATCTCCTTGTGAGATCTCGTCCTGGGTGTGCAAGCTCTGTGCTCACGCCTCTCTGCCCTTGGTCTTCCCACCTACCCCATGTTCATGTTCCCAGCCATGTTTTTGCATCAGCAAAGGCTAATTAGTTCCCTTTTCTCTACACTTGCCTCACCACTGAGCACATGCACAGCTCTGGGTCAGTCTAGTGCCACAATGTTCCCACTTACTGTCTGGGCTTGTTATCTTCTCTCTACACATGAACATTTGTTCCAATCTGTTCTATAACTTGTATCTCCTTGTCCTCTACTTGGGGTTTCATGATGAGACAGGAATCAGCAGCTTTGGAAGAAAGTGAGGGTAGGGTTCATATGTCCATGGCCAGGCTGTTCTGCTCCTGCAATATGCTCCTTAATGTCTAAGCATTTTGTCAGGCTTCAGGTTTTAGCATCATCCCTTGTTCGTTTCCATTAATCGCATCCTCATGTCACCAAACAGTCCACTTAACAAACTGCTAAGTTTGCTACCCATACTAGATGGGTATGTTAAGGGGAAGGATGTCTTAAAGAAACTCTGCAGAGTCTTGTGGACTCCACCCCCTACTCCAGTGACTAGAAACTACAACTCCCAGCAGTGCCAGGGAGAGAACTGCGAGGACCCAAGGGCGGAGCTAGCAGGAATTCTGGGACTTTGGGGGATAAATAGAGAGCCATTGCATTTCTCTCTCTCTCTCACTTGGAAAAGGCTCTCCAGACCTCATGACTTGGTGTTTTCAGTCAGCCCAGCTGGTAAGGTATTCTAGTTACTTTGTATCCCGCTCTCTCTCCCTGGCCTGTTTCCTATTCCTTTCCCCTTTTGTAAATAAGCCCGTTATTGACTTTTTTGTGTGTGCTTGCAGTATAACTGAATTGTGAGTGTGCAGGTGAGGCCCCACAGACAGGTGGCCCAGTCCACTCTGTGCTACCCTGTAACAGATATACTACTAATCCCACAATCTCAGGAATTTCAATGTATCTTTGAGACTTTCTCCATACTCACATTCAGTAAGTAATCACTGGTCTCGATTCCAGAGGTAACAGTGTGACACCATTCAATTCTATTAGCAGCAACTAGTTATCATTAGCTATTATTATTTAGTATTCTAATCACTAACCACCTATAACCACCATGCTCAACAATGACATGCATGGCTGGGCCTCCCTCGTTAAGTCTCAGCACTGTGATGCTATCCACAGCCACTTCAGCATGAGTTTGATCCCTGGCCAGGTAGCTGACCCACATGGTACAGAAGAACTCCCCCGCTCCCCTCAGGAGTGTATTTCAGTCAATTTCCTGTTCTGTTCCTCACTCTGTCTCTGGTGAATCCCTCCACCTCTGGCCTGTATCCCAGTTCTTGTATGCATACATAAAAAGATCTTAAAACAATAATGACACAGCTTAGGAAAGTCAGGTGAATGTGTCTAAAAGTCAGCATTTTATTTCAGTATTATATTTTACTAACCAAGGATAACCTGTCTTTTCACTAACATGGCATAGATGGTAAATAATAAGCCTGGATCTGTTGGACTATTGTCTTACCACAATGAATGTAAAATTTGCCTGAGAATAAAACCCAAACAGAAAATTAGAGCCAAAGTTAAAAATGGCATATCTTTACCCTCTGCTAAAAATCACCCTGACTTTGACTTTTGGAATTTTAGTTTTATTCCTCAAGTCAATCTGAATTATTTTTTTTTCTTAAGTATTTCTTACCACAAGCAACCAAACTTTCCTCCAAAACTCCTCATTCCTGGTGTTAAGTCTCATTACAAAATTTTAATCAGAGATATAGGGCAAGGAAATAAGACAGTTTACACAAAAGGTCAGAAAAGAACAAATGTCCAAGTGTAGGGGGAAAGTATCAAACACAGTCAATGGAAAATAATGAATATTGTTCCTAACACTGGACTGGCCTAGAGCTGTGAGTGTATAAAATCAGTGGTGGGGCCCTCCCTGGGTTAAAACACAGTACTAAGAAGCTGGCATTCTCGGCTTTGGTGGGAATCTGATCCCCACTCTGGAGTTGAAACTCATGGGCAGCAGACCTCTCCTGACCTGCCCGCTGCTCCCCTCAGCAGTGTACTTCATCGATCTGCCTATTCTGCTCCCCACTCTGTCTCTGGCAACTTCTTTCACTGCCCCTACCACTGTGACCTGTATACCAGTTCTATATGCAAAAATAAATAAATCTTTAAAAAAATCAGTGTGGGGACCTCTTTGGGTTTAAAGTGCAGCATGGTGCAGCTATCAGCAGCCATTGCAGCATGAGCTGGACCCCAGGCCAGGCCAGGGAGGTGACCCACATGTCACACTGCTCCCCTCAGCAGTGTATTTCAGTAGATCTGCCTGTTCTGCTCCCCACGGTGTCTCTGGTGAATCCTCTCACCCCTGTACCTCTCTAAACTGTTCTTGTATGTATAAATAAAATCTTAAATTAAAAAAAAATATATAGTACTTCAAATACTGCAGACAATGAATGAGGATACTAATCTATAGCATCCTTGTTACTGGATGACATTTGGAAATTGCTACTTTTTACCATCATTATAGATGAATATTTGGCTATTATAGAGGCCTTTATGGTAAAAAAGATTTATACATTTTATGTGAAAAATGGGAAATATATGAAAAATACTATGTGGGAAAGTGTAGTTAAAATAACATATATAGGCCCTCCCTGGTGGCACAGCGGGTTGAAGCACAGCACTAAGAAGCTTAAGTCACTTTCATCTGAGTTCAATCCCCGCCTGCCCCGGAGGAGATCCACATGGCCAGGCAGACCTCTCCTGACCCGCCCGCTGCTCCCCTCAGCAGTATACTTCGTTGATCTGCCTGTTCTGCTCCCCACTGTCTATGGTGAATCCTCTCACCCTCTGCATCTCTGGTCTGTACCCCAGTTCTGTATGAATAAATGAACAAATCTTTTTAAAAAAAACATATATAACAAAGAACAAAGCAGTAACAGTACAAATTGGAAATCTAACGTCATAGAGGTGAACATTTTTCCTGAAGAATATCGAGCATAAAGTAGGCCAAAATAAAGTAGAACCCACATATATGCTCTATAAATTTTGAATTGTTACTAATTTCATAGTTGCACAGGAAATCGAGTCCAGACAGAGACTATAGTTTATGTATTAATTTCATTCAAATATCACTTTAATCACAACTAAGAATTCAGGAGTTGTATTTGGTCAGTGTTATGAGCAGTGAGTCATTAGAGAGCATTGATATGTTATGACTTGGGCATGCAGCACCTGACCAGGATGACTTTTCCCCTATCACTCTACGTTGGCATAAACATGTGCTTGGAAACTAAGTTGATAGTGACAAAGGATGTGATAAAGTGAGCTGTTCTATGTTTGGATAGTTAGATATAATATCCTGTAAGATAATCATCGACCAAGACCAAGACTTTCCTTCTTAACCAGCATATTTTGGACAGATTAATTTGGGAAATTTAATGCCACATAATTCTGTAGAATACTTGGGGTAGTGGGAAACAGTGTTCTCCAGATGGAGACATGTCATTGCAAAGAGGGTTGGGCTACAATTGACTTTCTACTGTCTGTAACAAAACACTTGACTACCCAAAAAGACAGTTCATTTATATTTTGAATGGGGATAAATTATTTTTCATTAACAACTACACAGGCCTTTGTAAGGGTCAGGTATGTTGCCCAGAAGAGCTAAACCGCTACACGAACATAAGCTTTTGTACTATTTGCATCTTACCATCTTCTATTGTGGGGGACAGTTTTGTCTGTTTGTGCTGCACAGAGAAATAAAAACTGAATTCATTAGAGTGAAAACATCTTTACATGACCTTTCTGCAAACACACCCTTTTTGCTGTCTGATTCTAAGAAAGCATTTCTCCATAAATAATTGTTGAAACAAAATGCTCCAACTCATGGAACTGCAATCATGTTAGACAAGCATGCCCTCCAAAATGCTGTCATTGATAATCAGACCTTAGAAATAGATGCTGAATAATAGAATTTTGAAATGGAAGAAAAAATATGTCTCTATATTCTGGCAGGCCTGTGCTCACATATGAATGAGAACAGACATTTGCAGACAATATTATCAAAAGTTCATGCACAATAATTGTAGTCTTCACTTGAGTCCCCACTTTGCCTGTTTCTCTTAAGATCAAATGTGAAAAATGCATCTGAAATATATTAAATGTGCTATCCAGAAAGCATCATGGAAGACAGATTCTTTAAAACTGTTTTCAGACTCAATTGAAGATTTACTAAATGAAGAGGTAGAGATGATTGTAAGTGATTGCAAAATCTGTCACAAGATATCCATTATTTAGCCTCTGTATGTCTAAATGTTAATTAGCTGGCAGGTACTATGTATACACACAGTTTCTCTCAGAGAACCTTTGTATACAGACACACTTACATGTATTATACAAATATATACAATTTCATTCTATGCAAATATATAAATGTAATGGACACACACATGGTTTAATTTTTAAGTCTTACAACTATTAGGTATCACTATCTCCTAAGTATTGCTTACTGGATTTTTAGCCTTTCAAAATCTGTTAGAAACATTTAAATAAGATTGTCTATAAGTTAAAAAAAATAACTTTGGTTAGACTTTTACCTACAAGGGGATGGGTAAATTTGGGTGTTTGATTTAGAAAATATATTGTCTTTTCTGTATTACATACTAATTATACTAAAGCTCCTTTCCATTAAAAAAAATAACAAATTTTTGCCTGGGACAAAACCAGTTGAAGGCAACCACAGAAACTTCAAAATATGTTGCAGCTACAAAATCATGTTTGTAGGCTTTTGATAAATCATAAAGTATTTATCTGTACCAAATATCTGTATGAAACTACTGCAATGATAGTGCAAAATTAATACCATGGTGGTTTTATAAATGATGAGTCATTTTCATAAATTGTCTTCATTGGAATATGCATTTCTTCCTCTGAGTCAAACATTATTTTCATTATTTCCTAAATGGCTAAACAGAGCCACCAGAAACTAACTTAAAAATGCTAAATCAGAGAGTAAAAATGAAAGAAGCTGTCAAGTAAATGTAGATCATTTTAACTCCAAAGTCTGCTACACACCATTATATTCCTACAGATAGAGATCTGATCTCTACTCTACAGTAGAGCAGTCTCCATACTCACAGATACACTTACCTCAGCAGATGGGCTTTTTGACATACCAAATTCTAGCATGAAGTTTCATTTGAAAAGTGGGTTCCATTATTCTAAAGACACTGTCAAGGGACCTCCCTGGTGGCACAAGGGGTTAAGTCTCAGCACTATGACGCTATCTGCAGTCACAGAAGCATGAGCTCCACCATGGGCCAGGGAACTGATCTTCAGTAGTATATTTCAGTAGATCTACCTGTTCTGTTCCCCACTGTTGTCTATGGTGAACTCTCTCACCCCCTTACACCTCCGGCCTACACCCCCGCTCTTACATGCATAAATAAATGAAATTTTAAAATATTAAAAATATATCAAGTTGCCATCAAATCTATCAAACAAACAATCTTTAATTTTCTTAAGACTTATTTATGTATGTATGCAGAACTGAGGTACAAGCCAGAGGTGCAGGAGTAGTGACAAGATTCACCAGAGACAGAGTGGGGGCCATAACCAGCAGATCTACAAAGTATACTGCTGAAGGGAGTAGCAAGCAAGTCAGGAGAGGTCTGCTAAGCCATGTGGATCACATATGGGGCGGAGATTGAACTCACAACGAAGTGGCTGCAGCCAGCTTCGCAGTGCTGTGATTTAATCTGCTGTGCCACCAGGGAGGGCCCGCAAACAATCTTTAAAGTCACTAGTTTTCTCCCCAAATGTCTTTAAATTCCAAATCATAAGAACTGATGAATCCTCAAGTTGAAATAAAACCTAAGCAAATTTACAGGATTTTCTCTGAGCATTCTAGCCTCATGACTTATTTCTGAAGGTAAACAAAATGTCCATTTCTACTTGTAAAAATGCATGCCTAAGTGGGGTGGAGTATGTGGGGAACACCTTACATTTGAACTCCTATCCCACACTTGTTTCTACCATCTTAAAAATTAGAATATTTAATTACCATCACTCTTTGCTAATCTAATAATAATTTAACAACAAAGGATGTTTTAATAAATGCCTGAATTATAGAAAGAGATGTCAACACAGGAATATGCTTTACTTAGTTATAATTTATAAACTTGTGATCCAAGCTTTTCTCTATTTGGCTAAAATTAAGATTTTCTTAGCCTAGTTTACAGTTTGACATTTTTTTTCTTTCTCTTTGCTATAATTTTGGTCCAAATAAAACAATGGTTTACCCCCCCCCCGTGTTTTTCATTAACATTTGAGACAGTAGAAATCTATATTTTAAAAATTAATTATTAATATTTCATCCAAACAGTGGGAGAGTCAGACAATTCTAGTAATCTAGCGGTTTACATACTTTCACTGTTTATATACTTGGCAGAATATGACAAGACATGATATTCAGTATTAAGTTAAATATCAATTTTATATTCAAATGTGGTTATATAGAGACACATGCGCTAAATTTAATTTTTAGTGCCACTTAGGGAAAAGCCTGCATTTGACCTTTATCTGAAATGGTGGCAACTATTCTGAAGGGTGATGTTAGAATCCATAACTCGGGCTATGACTTAAACTGTTCTCATGAAAATTACCTAATGAGCATCTATTCTGTGCTAAGTACTATATTAGCTGTTGACAATTGTCATAAAATTCTTAATCGCTACTCTATGAACTTTCAATGCAGTTTTGGTTAAAAGGACAGCTGAATATGATACTAAAGTGAACTGCAATATATAACACTGTCAGGAAGCTCCATGCATTATGGAAACCCAAGACATTTCAGGGAATACTTTCCATCGAAGATATACAAAGTAAATGAACAGAAAAATAGGACGTTAGCTGATGAAGGAGTGTGGCTAGAGCGTCAAAATTCAGATGTGAGTAAGGAGACTAAGACAGGGCAACAGTAAAAAGGAAGGTGGGCTCCAGGAGATTGCTTTTGGTTCACCACGGATGCAGCACAGAGGAACAGAGAAAAAAATTAAGCTAGAGTAGCAGGCAGAGCATAAATTTCAAAAAAACTTTCATTCCAAGGGAAGATATTTAAAATATATTTTATGCTGTAGGAAAATCTTCACATTTTCTAAAGAAGACTAAAATAAGATAAAAAATGTTCATACCAATTTAAAAAAAACACTGAAAATTATTATCTTTTGCTGGCAAGACTACAGACAATTTTTATTTTCCATTTCCAAGTATGTTTATTTAAGAATATGAATACATGTGAGACCTAAAAGCTAACATTTTATTTTAAAGACAGAGGACTTTTACTATGGCAGAAAGGAGAAAGAATTGAAGCAGTTATTTCTAATCTTTTTATCACTCAGGATCCTTTCTGTATTTACTCCATTATAGAGATGTCATGTTTTGAATGATTTTCTCAACCAAATTTTATTTTCAACCACACAAAAATCATAATTTATCATTTTATATAACAAAGAAAAATGTGAACACTTTCTCATCATGTAAACCATGGTGAGAGGAAGATCATGGCTGATTCCTATCAGAGGTAAATTAATGTGATACTTTAATATAATAATAATTTATTCAGTATTAATGATATGCAATATATTTAGGTATTTGAATATTTGTGCAATTTTCATATCGACAACTCTACAGTTCATTGAATCCATGAATATTATTCTGTTAAAACCACATGACATAAACAAAAACAAAATATCAACTTCATAGATAAAAACAATGTCCCCCCCCCCAAGGAAATGCTAAGTTTAAAGACATCATTATGAGATAGATTTTACAGATGGATGGTTAAAACACAAGAAGATTCCATGAAAAAGTAAAACAAAATATCAGGACTGGTGGGAATAGCGGTACCAAGGGATGAGAAGTTATTCTGGTCATTGCAGAAAAAGTCTGCACTTGAAACTGCATAAAATAGTGTTACAAATAGAAAGTAGCTTTAGAACCCAGTCTGCTAATGTTCTGGAATTGTATAATCCTGTGTGATGAATGTCTTCAATTATTAATTATTACTAATTATTTATTTAATGAGCCCCAAACACAGTCTTAGATGTCATAGATACCCAAATATAGTTGACCAACCAGATAAAAAACTACAGTCTCACAGTCCAAGAATCAATTCAAAGTCCTTAGGTGCTAACCCCAGGAGAAGACATGCCACATACTAAAAGGTATTTGCTTCTAGATGCATCCCAGAGTCCTTCAAATCTAGGTTAGAAAAGATATTTAGTGAACTTACCATTGTGATGACTTTCATTGATCATCATGGATTGGATACTTGTCAACATCCTCTGTTAGATCATAAACTCCACCAGAATGGTATGAGACATAAATTGTTGTATTCTCAGGGCCTAGAACAAAAATGTGTGCACCTAAGTTTGTGGCTAATCTATTCCTCTTAACAAGGATTAGTGATGAGAAGAAGAGGAAACAAAACTGAGGGTTTCTTCTCTGCTGGTACCATCAAAAAACATTTCTCTCTCTTTTTTTAAGATTTATTTATGTATGCATATAGAACTGGGGTACAGGCCAGAGGTGCAGGGACAGTGAGAGGATTCACCACACACAGAGTGGGGAACAGAACAGGCAGATCAGCAAAGTACACTGCTGAGGGGAGCAGCGGGCGGGTCAGGAGAGAACTGCCACACCATGTGGGATCACCTCTGGGGCTGGCGGGAATCAAATTCATGCTGAAGTGGCTTTAGCTTCTTCTGCTGTGCTTTAACCCACTGCACCACCAGGGAGGGCCCTTCTCTATTTTTTTTTTTTAAGTATTTGCCTACTTATAAAAATATAAGCTCCATCACTAAAGCCAATTCCAATGGACAACTTAGCTCCAAAGATCAAGAAGTTACTGCTTCAAAGAAATCAGCTAAAAATAAGATTGTTCAAAAGCATCGAATGACCAATAACATTCTCATGGATTCCCTGAAAAGGTATAAGCAACGTAGTTTAGAGGTAAGAAAAATGTCAGCATGGCTATATAACAGGCTTTTTAACTACAGTTTGTTCATTATTTCCAACATGTAATGTTGAAAAACAATGTGAGTAGTGTTTATAAAACAAAATTTGTAATTTTGCCCAATAACAGATATAGATTAATATTTCTTTCCAGGAGTATTATGCCACCTTGATAAACATTTTTCAGGAGTTCAAAGTCCTATTATATGTCTCAAATATCTGAGGGGAGCAGCGGGCGGGTCAGGAGAGAACTGCCACACCATGTGGGATCACCTCTGGGGCTGGCGGGAATCAAATTCATGCTGTATATATATATACATATACATATATATATATATATATATATATGTATATATATATATATGTATATAAACACATGTATTTATAAACATAAACCACACATTTGTAAAATGAACTAAAGTTACTTGCTCAATTGTGAGAGAAACACATTATATATATTTCATCTTGGCATGCATACAGATGTTCGGCTTGTTCTATCAAACAATTAAATTGAACGGGGCTGTATGTTGCTATGAGCTATATGCCTTTTGACAGAATATTAAGTTTCTTTTGAACTCAGTATTTACCCCCATAGATGAAAGAACTGAAACAGTTGCTTAGGTTGTATGAATATGTTGCTTTAGATTGTGTGATCTAAATGCTCTGAAATGAGAATTTATATAAACAAAATGCTTCTCTGTTATCATATGTATTATTCTCTAATGAAAAAAAAACAAACTAACTTTTTTATTGATTCAGTTATTCTTTCATTCAACATTCATTATATTGTCAGCATAAATACTACAGAAATTTCAGCATTAATGGTGCTACGACTACTACAACTACTAATAGTGCCTGCCAATAATACCAAGAATCTAAGTAGGTACCATGTGTTAAGTAGTGAGCTAAAAATGTTATATATGTGTTATCACATTTAGAAGGAATAGAATCTCTTAGTCAACATCCAATACTCCACTTTTAATGATGCCAAAGTGTAAGATTTCTAAGAAACCTCTTTCTCATCTCTATTATAATTTTTATTGTGAAGACAAAGTTTTCTATTTATTTAATGCTATCAAATGGCTGAAATGAAATTTACACAAATACTTCACTCTTATAGTGATACTATCACTTGAATAACCATTTTATTTTATTTTAGGATAGACTTAGATTTACATCTGCTTTTTAATGTGTATATTTAAGAAATCTCCCTGAGTGATTAGGCTAGGATTTCCTTTAGGATAAAGAGCATAACCTAGGGCTTAACAAAATTCCAAACACAAAATAAAAAGTTGTGTTCACTGTGCCCCTTTAATACAGTGAAAAGAAAAACAAACACAACAAAAGAACAATAACATCAAGATAAAACAAATGACTTAAAAATACAGCAGCGTCAAATTATCTCTCAGGGCACAGGTAGCAATAGTCACTGGCAGACACTGGGACTTCATGGAGAATGGAGACTGTCAGACAGAAATCTGGGAAAAGTTCTACCTACTCATTAAAAAAGAAAAACTAAAGAAAATGCTTCAGAAAGAATATATATATATATATATATATATATATGTAACTACTGACAAGAACAATCCATTGATAACTTTGTATATTTAAAAAGCCCTATGTATTATTTAGCATTATTATAAAGTATGATTTAGCTCTGTTTCACAAGAAGAAATTTTAATTGGCTAAGACCTTGGTGTAGTGCACAGACACATGAATGATATATGTTATGGGCTGTTTGTCTTTCCCGCTATACATTTTCAGGATTCTGTTAGCCACATCAAGAATGTCCTTATAATTCGTGTGCAATTTCTTGACATCTATACCTTTTTATCAAGGGCATTTATAAAGCAAAGAAGGTATTTATAAAGCAAACTTTATGCCATTGTTTCAAGAGGCAATCATGATGCAAGTAACATATAACCTGCATATGTTTGCATTTTTTCTTTTGTTATTATTATTTAATATAACAATTCATTTTCAGACCAATGTGTGCATTTTTCCATCTCAGTTGTAATCCCCATGGGCTTCCCATCACCAAATCACCCATATGCCGTCACCATAGTGAACTTCCCCAACCACACCATTTTTGATCCCATTCCCCACTTCACCCTCCTAAAATGTCTATGATATATAGTTGTTCATTATGATTATTGTACCCCACCCCCCCTAGGTCCTTTATGCTCCTGCTATGAGTGAAACTATCCAGTATACTTCTTTTTCTTTCTGGCTTATTTCATTAAGTGTGATCCCTTCCAGCTCTATCTACATTGCTACAAAAGGCTTAAGTTTATCTTTTTTGATCTCTGAGTAATATTCCAGTATGTATATATACCATATCTTTTTTAATCCAGTCATCTAATTTTGGGCATTTGGGATGATTCCATGTATTTCCTATTGTAAATAAAGCAACAATAAACATGGGAGTAACCGGCATTTTTAAAATCTATGCATCTTTCCTGATGTCTTTATAGTGTTTCAATTATAAAATCAGCTTTTATGAAAGATGTTGGTAGTTCTCACATTTGATGTAAAACGAAAAATTGGGTCTGTCAAATCTGAGGCTCTCAAGCATGATCTATCATTTTAAATGTTTTCTACCAGCCAATTCACTATTAAAGTTAAGCAAGTATTTTTTTTTTTTATAAAGATAATGGGGTACAGGCCAGAGATGTAGGGCATTAAGCCATTTTTGATGTCACTTAGGAAATGACTAGAGTCTTTGAGAAAGCAGACTGGAAGTACATTCTATCTATTACTTAGAGTATATTGGCAGCATTAAAAACTTTTAATGTAGACAATGGTATGTATACTATAAAACTAGAAAAGTTAACATTCAATATTTTCATGTTTTAAACTAGTATCAAATTAGAATCATAAGAGAATAACAAAACCAACATAGATCAAAATCTTCATATTTTCTATTCTGCTACTTCCTTAGTGGAAGGACTTGGGCATTCTTAACATCTGTAGGTTTTAGGGATTTGCTATATCTATAAATTGAACATAATTTCATGTGCTTTCTTGATTGTAAAATTTTTACACTTAAAAAAATAGGTTTTCAAAATTCAGTATTGATATAAATATAAAACAAATATAAGAAGGCCCTCACATCTTGATGGAAATTATATGACGGATTTCTATTTAGCATGTACAAAAGAAAGCATTATGTGTGAAAATATGAGAAGGTGGGTAATATTAGACCGAGAAGGGGCCCAAATGCCATGTGAAAAAGAATTTTAAGTTACTGTGATATTGTGATTTATAATGAATATTTTGATCTTCATTCCTTTTTAGCATAGAACTCCTAGAATCCTTGGGATTTCCAAAATGGTAAGAAACAGATGTGTCTTTCCTATGTTAACAAGGTGCCATTTTTACTTTTTTTTTTTTAAAGATTTATGTATTTATGCATACACACCTGGGGTACAAGCCAGAGGTGCAGGAGTGATGAGAGGATTCACCAGAGACAGAGTGGTGAGCAGAACAGGCAGATCAACAAAGTACACTGCTGAGGGGAGCAGCGAGCGAGGCAGGATGGGTCTGCTGCACCATGTGGGTCACCTCCAGGCCTGGGGATCTAACTTGCACCAAAGTGGCTACAGTTAGTTTGCAGGGTTGTGCTTTAACCCATTGAGCCACTAGAGAGGGCCCAGTGAACAGAATTTTTTTTTTTTAAAGATTTATTTATTTGTGCATACAGAACTGGGGTATAGGCCAGAGGTTCAGGAGCGGCGAGAGGCTTCACCAGAGACAGAGTGGGGAACAGAACAGGCAGATCGACAAAGTACACTGCTGAGGGGAGCAGCGGGCGGGTCAGGAGAGGTCTGCCACGCCATGTGGTCCTCTCCGGGGCAGGCGGGAATCGAACTCATGCGGAAGCAGCTTTAGATTCTCAGTGCTGTGCTTTAACCCGCTGCGCCACCAGGGAGGGCCCAGTGAACAGAATTTTTAAGAATATGTTTTATTGAGTTATGAAACCAAAACCAACAGATTCTTCTATAAAGTAAAGCATGTCATTAAGAAAAAAGATAAATAAAAAAAGGAAACAATCATAATTGGAATAATATGAACACAACACATTCATTTTTTTGTAAATTTGTACTATAAATATTTTTTAAACCTTATTTCACTATCATTGATCATTTCATTCTTTATTTTACATAATATGAAAGTGATGTGTTCTTATTCTTCCAGTTCTGAATTATTTTCCTTCTTAACTTTTTTCCTTCCTAAACTGGTGCTCTAAATGGTTATGATTATACATAAAATACATTCAAAATTATAGATAATGTAAGGCAATTTGGCATGCATTTAAAACGTCTCATTTTGTCCATTTTCTGAGTAACACAAGAATTGTATGTTGGGGAGTGGGCAGCAAAAACTATTACACTTAGTTTGACGTTGAGTAAAATTTCTAATAAAATAAGTAAAATTATCCTTAATGCAAATTTTTAAATACTATACTTTGCAAACCTGAGTAAAAGACATAGGTATCCAAAAAGTTCTGTAATTTTAAATATTTAATTAATAATGGCTCTATTATTTGTACCATCAGAACGTTTTGGGATAAGTATCTCTTACGGCTTAGAAATGTTGGCCTATTAGTCATTCATAAAAAAAGCAAATCTTGGCCCTCCCTAGTGGCGCAGCCGGTTAAAGCACAGCACTAAGAAGCTAAAGCCACTTCTGCATGAGTTCGATCCCCGCCTGCCCCAGAGGTGACCACATGGTGCGGCAGACCTCTCCTGACCCGCCCGCTGCTCCCCTCAGCAGTGTACTTCGTCGATCTGCCTGTTCTGCTCCCCACTCTGTCTCTGGTGAATCCTCTCACCCTCCACATCTCTGGCCTGTACCCCAGTTCTGTATGAATAAATAAAATCTTTAAAAAAAATACTTAAAAAAAATCTTACCATATACTATAACATGAATTGATTTTGAGGGCATTATGTTAAGTATATCAGACATAGACAACTATTCTGTAAGATCTCACTGATACATGGCATCTAAAAAAAACTGAACTCATAGAAGCACAAATAAGAATGGTAACTTTCAGGGACTGGAGGTGAGGGAAAAAGGGAGGAATTGATGAGAAGATACAATCTTTCCATAATAAGTCATTTAAGTTGCTAAGACAGTAAAACCTTAAATCTTCTGACCACCAAATAAACAACAAAATAAAGCTAATCCGTGAGATGACAGATGTGTTAGCTAACATTATTGTGCTAATCATCTCATCATACACATATACAGAGATATAAAGATATATATAGATATAGGTGCAGATACACACACAAGTTCTGGAAAAATGGGAGCTTTTGAACATATTGCTAACCATTTCTGAACTTGAGATATAAGAATAATTTCAAAGTATCTAATTTTACCCCCAGAGTTGCTGGGGATAAAATTAGCCCATGGGGATTAAAATTGAGATGAAAATGCACAAAATGAAGAATTATATAATAAATAAATAAAATAATAATATAACAAATACCAACATAATAGCTACTCTACAGAAAAAATTTTTTTCTAGGGCATTGAATTAAGAAATGAATATAACAGGATCCAAGTAAGTCCTGAGCACAACATGACCCAATTCCCAATGAGGTAGCTTTCTATAAACCTAGCTACATCAGGTCTTGAATAATTTGTTATTTAGACAGAAAACAGCCTCAGGTTATTTGTCTTTGTGTATGTATGTGTATGTATAGTATATGTCAACATAGGGGTTATTAAATATTAATATTTAGTAAAAAATCTAAATACAATTAGCATTCCCAAACATATAATTTATTTCATATTTCAGCAGAAAAAAATTATGAGGATAACTCAACATAACCCAAGCTTACTCTAAAATAGATGCATATTTGTAATCCTCCTCTATAAAGGTCCAATAAATTAGGTCTCAATAAAAGAAAAAATAACCTGTAAACTGAAAAATAAATTTATAAGATCTGGGATTATTACTTACAAACCCTTACCTTGAATCTTTTCTACAATTTGGAGGACAAAAACAACGGAGACTTTTGACCCAAACATAGAGTCAGAGATATACTGTGAGCATATTTTAAACAAGCAAATTTATAAATAAGAGCTTGAGTTCAGATCCACTGAGAATATTAAAAAATAACCCTGGAATATTGTTGGGGGTTATTTTCTCCAAGCTTAGCATTATGTTTTGTCTTGTTTCTTTTTATTATTACTTAAATGCAAAACAATCAAATTGCAGTGTGAATCACTTCCTTCTGATATCCCTGAGGAAAAAAAAAGTAATAAATTCTGTTCATGGACCAATGATAGAGGTGATGTTTCTCATCATAGTCTACAAGCCTCAGCCATGAATTTATACCCAATACAATGCATGTACCTACATTCAATCTTATGTCCTATTTTTATCAGATAATTGTCCCATTCTGCTTTAAATCTCCAAATCAAAGTTAAATAAATTTCTGTTGCTAAATTAGCTCTCGTAGGTGAACATTTTATTACCAGTCCACAATAAGATCAATATAAGTATTTAGTGAATTTTGCAATCCTTTTTCATTAAATACACTAGTCTCATTTTAATTTTTATTGGATTCTATAAGATTAGGATCTATAAGATCCTAACAATGAGCTGGAATTACAAAACAAAACAGAAAAACAACGCGCCTCTCCAGATTGTGAATCTCAGAGCTCACTGCTACACCCATCTTTTACTACAAAAGGACCAACTTCACCTGAAAGGAGAATGCGTACAAACAGGCATGTGTCCAAATGAACAATGGTGTGTGTCTGTGTGTGAATGTATAATTTTTTTATAAAATGACCAACTTTGTCTGTCTCTAGCTTATTTCTCACCACACTGGTGATAACGCCGCCACACTGGTCTCCTTCTGGGTGCTATGGCCATGACCTTCCCAGTTTATTATTGTCATGTGTGTCCTCTGTGCAGTGTATGCAGGTGTGTGTGTGTGTGTGTGTGCGTGCGAGAGAGACAGTGGGTGGTGGGAGGTGTGCTTCTCTGTGTGATGCCCTTCCAAGAGATCTGTGACTGGCCCACACTTGGTCACTAGATATTGTTCTATCTAAAGACACAATGCTGAACTTGTCCATGCAGTTACATTTTACTGGACAGCCACAATTTAGTTTTTTCACAGCACCCGTGACTGTAAATTATTTGTATTTCTTAATTTTTACCTACTTAT
>NW_004567129.1:20563526-20581480 GCF_000260355.1 Condylura cristata | reverse complement strand
TATATATATATATATAAATATTTTCACATGCTATCCAAAATCTTTACTTTTTCCCACAGTTAAAACATGCTGATTAAAGAGAAGGTCAACTTATTATTAAGTGAGAAAAGATCTTGGTAGAAAATCAATCCAGGACAATATAGAATTATTGTTTTTGAGTATTGACAAGCCTCCTGATCCATGTGAATTACAGATTCTCATCTTTAAATATGAATGTTAGTATTCCATGTCTAGGACTAGTAATATCTTATTACTTATCAGTTAATTCCAAACTTACTAAAAACATAAATTATTTTTGTTATCTGTTTTCAACGCAAAATCTCTTCCTTTTAATAATTGTATATGTTCTCTATATATCTTGCATATACATGTGCATATAATATATACATATAAATGCTAAAGGCATTTGAATACACACACACACACACACACACACTCATACATACACACTAAGATAGGTTGTGTTTTTATCACCAAACTCTAATTTTACCTACTGAGAAAGCATTTCTCGACCTCAAGCAATTTTTACTTAACTTTGAAAAATATTGTTCACCATTGAGGCCATAATTGTAAATCTAACATTCCATCTAGCATTCTTAGCAATTTACTGACTGCTTAATTTGGTAGTTCGGGACCTATTCATAATTATAATAAAAAATACATGTTAGAACACATTTCTGAATGACACAGTTATTTAGTGACTTCCATTTCCACTGGCTAACAACAACATTATTGTCAGCATTTAGAGAGACTTATTGACTTGCTGAATATGATACAAAGGAGAACATGTAATCTGTATGGAATTTCTACACATTCAACCTGATTCCTGTTTCCTATCCCAAACTTTATATATTTTCTGATTCATGCCTTCATTTATTTAGTTCATAGTCTATCTTAAAATTAATTAAATAGCTTTATTATGAAAATCAACTTGGGTTGAATGAAAATCAGGAAATTAGAAATGACTGGTCTGTAGTAAAAATATTTATGCATTAGTTAGATTTCAGAAATATTTTCCTGGGGGGTATTTTAACATGACTGGGTTAAATAAAAGCCTGCAGAATTGCTTTTTCTAACTCATATTTACAATAGGATATGTTCCTCATAATAAACTCAGATATCCCAATTTTCTCAGGAAAATAACATACTTTAATCCATGGGAAAATATAAAATAGTCTGGTGATATTATAAAAGTACTATTGGACAAAATCTCTCTGCCATATAAACAGATAATTATTTATTTATTAACTCTACAATTATTTCCTAAAAGGCTGTATTTGTCAGCATAGGCAATTATTTATTTATTAACTCTACAATTATTTCCTAAAAGGCTGTATTTGTCAGCATAGGCAATTATTTATTTATTAACTCTACAATTATTTCCTAAGAGGCTGTATTTGTCGGCACAGAAAGTAAGTCACGCATATTTTCTAAACATGTTCAAAACATGCTTCCGGTTATAGTAAGAGTCATTTGCATTACAGTTCAGTAGATCATGGAAATGCAGGGAAGGACACCTGGTATGGTTATAGGAATCATTTCTATCTTATAATGCTGGTTTTTGGGAGATGAATAGGAGTTTAGCTAGCAAAAATAACAGGAGGGCATTGGATGGTATACTAAGAAATGTAATTACATGTAGTTCATTGGGTAAACATATACAAACTGATCAAATTGAGTAGGAAGCAGATGAAAGTAAAGTATAATGAGTATTAAATTTAAACCCTCCAATGAAGTCAGTTGGGAATACTAATTAAGAATTTTTTTTTTTAAGATTTATTTATGGGGGCCCTCCCTGATGGTGCAATTGGTTAGGATGCAGCATTGCAATCTGACTGTAGCCACTTCAGTGTGAGTTCGATCCCCTGCCCCAGAGGTGACCACATGGCGTGGCAGACCTCTCCTGACCTGCCCACTGCTCCCTCAGCAGTGGACTTCATTAATCTGCCTGTTCTGCTCCCCACTCTGTATCAGGTGAAGCCTGTCACTGCCCCTGTACCTCTGGCCTGTACAAGAACTGGGGTACAGGCCAGAAGTGTAAGTGGTTAGAGGATTCACCAGAAACAGAGTAGGGAGCAGAACAGGCAGATCTACTGAAATACACTATTGAGGGGAACAGCAGGTGAGACTGGAGAGGTCTGCTGTACCATGTGGGTCACCTCCCTATCAGGGATAAAACTCACACTGCAGTGGCTGTGACTAGCTTCATAGTCCTCTGCTTTAACATATCGTGTTACCATGGAGGGCCCTCCAATTGAAGACTTTCTAAGAAGATATAAGAAAATTGAGGAAAGGTCTCTTGTGCCATGACTAGGACTTTTGGAGTTGATTCTGAATAACTGAAAGAGGAATCTGGCATGTTTTATACTTTGCACATTCTCAAAGGTCTGTAATCTATATTAATCTAAGGTTTAATTTTTTCTTGTTGAGAATCAAAGTTATTCACTCTCTTTTATCCTTTCATATTTGTTTGCTTTGCTTATAGCTAAACAATGAAATGAGAGAAAAACATTTTCTTCTCTCATGGAACCCTCTTACTGTATTTTGGAAAAGAAACCAATTTTGACTCTCTCCTTTATCCCATCAATAATTCTATGACTGCAGGCAGGAATGGGGTAGGTGTTTCCAAAATATTACTCCATTGTGACCTTTCTTTTCATATAAAACAGAATGTGTCTCTTTAAGATTATATAAGGTAGGTAGAAGTATAAAGTAAAAATAATGCAATGCTGTTTTTAAAATTTCCCTTCTTGGCCTTCCTGGTGGCACAGGGGATTAAAGTCTCAGCACTATCAAGCTATTGCCAGCAACTGCAGCACAGGTTTGATCCTCAGCCAAGAAGCTGAACCACATGATGCAGCAGAAATCTCCTGTGTCCCCACTGCTCCCCTCAGCAGTGTATTTCAGTAGATCCACCTGTTCTGCTCTCTTCTCTGTCTCTGCTGAGTCCTCTCACCTCCCACACCTCTGCCCTACTTCCCCGTGCTTGTATGCACAAGCAAATAAAATAAATATTGAAAAAAATAAGCTTCCTATACTGGAGCAGCAGAAACTGTATGTGTTATATATGTGTATGATTATATCCTCAATTAATTCTAAGAGGACAGGATGGCTTAAATATGTATTATTAATTGATAACAATTTCATTGTTTAAAAACATATGCAATTAATCAATAATTGTATTTCTAAAAATGGTGCTCTTTCCTCTGTAAATGTACATACACACACACACACACACAAATATACATACCTTTCTGTGAAATACAAACTCGTATAAACATGTACACACACAGTAGCTCAAGCATTCATTGCTGACCAAGATTTTCAAAGCCTGATGTTAATAATTCATTCTTTAAACGATCAGCCAAGAACTACTTGTCTTGGAGTAGGAACTTTGCACGCAAATAATACGCCAAGTTCCTCAAAGCAGATCAAAACCTGGCAAGTAAAGGATCTTAAGAGTGACACTATTACATTTTAGTTTATTTTAACTCTAAAGTCGTTGAGTTTGTTATAGATCTAATAGGAATCTCTTTTCTAGTCAAAACAAGCCAACAATGACAGGCAAAAGGCCTTTGATCATCCTCCGTTCCAATTCAGCACCTTTGTACATAACTAATGCACTCAAGCATTTCATTTGAACTCTTAAAATCATTTTCTGTTCATGAGAGTAAAATTTCCCCAATTATGTTCTGAATCACAAATCCAGGTATGTTCTGACCAAGTTGTGGTCCTGGAAGAAATATATACTTTAGAAACATTTCCTTTAAAAAAAAAAATCCTTTCTTAGAAATTCACAAAATTAGATCCCCAGTAATGACATTTTGTTTGATGTGACAGCAGACTCTTCCTGCCCATTCTATGTTTATGTACCCACACAACTTGATAGCAAAGAGATCCATTTTTAGAAACACTGACCTAGAAAACACAATAATTTGTAAATCTGTTAGCTTGACATTCAAGAGCTGGAAGAGTATACAGTAATCTTTATTTGAAAGCCATGTTTCCTCTGAGATATTAAAATCTGGAGAGTGGATTTCCTTGTTATTACTTTCCAAGCTGTTTATATCATAGCTCAGCCTTTGTCCCCACCTAGCCACTCAAGCTACCCATCAGCATCTCGGTTCACTGTGGCCTCTGCAGCCCCAAACTTCATTGGATTTTCCCCTTATTTGATGCTTCATAAACTTACTGAACACACTGAACATACTTTTGGGGTAGGAAGGTCATAGGGGAGTTTTGCAGAATAGTTATAAATAATATTATAGGTAATTTTGACAAACTCAAAAAAAAAATAGTATCAGGTAGAGAAGAATATGCTCCCAATTGTGACTCTCTAACCTGGATTCTGGAGCTTATTTTACCAGTTCCTACATCAGGGATCACAGTGGTCTTTATTTTTTTTGTGAATTTATCATGTTTACAATGAAATATCACAGTGTTCCTCTGCAGTGTTCCTCTGAGAACTGCTTTGAAATTAAAGTAAAATCAATGGTGTGACTGAGACTATCTCAAGTTTGAAGCAAATGCAATACTCACTTCAAACCATTAAATGAACAATGAAAATAACTAGTATGTTTCCTGATTATTATGTGATGCAATGTACTATGTCAAAATAGCATACACTATTTCATTAAATTTTACTAATCCACCTCTATTTTAAATGAATAAAACTAAGTTTCAGAAGTTAAACATTTGCTGGCACGTCATAGAGCAAGTCAAATGTGGAACTGAGATTTAGAGAGCACATTCTAAGCCAGTAAACCTTATTGAGTGCTCTGAAAGTTTTCCAATATATTACATATCTGTTTATTCCCCCCAAATCGAGGACAACATTGAGTATATCCTAGTTAGCAAAGAAATAACATATGTATGTATTTGGAGATACAATGTTTTAGTGGAAACTGTAGCCTATGGAACATACAATTTACACGTACTTAGTAAGCTGCTAGTTCTAATTAGACAGAATTTGATACCAAGTCTATTGGTGTACAACACAGTCTATTAGTTTCCAGAGTAGAAATATCTACTCTCAAGGTACCTTTGAATTGGAATCCATAATATATCTACCATCAAACAAATGTATTAGTATATTTCAGGTGCCAAAATTCATATACCTGTGTTTATTTTTAATGAAGGGGTGAGCATTATTAAAATGTCACTATTTTGGAACTTGTAACCTTCAAAATGACTGGATTCTAGTTCAGCATAGATGGAAAGGTCAGGGCACAAAGAAAATGAGTAATCTAAATCCTAGAATGTTAGTGACAGGGCTGTGACACTTGTTTCTGCAGCTTAGAAATATTGGCAGGGATAGCTTTGCCTTCTATTTGGCAGAACAAACTTTGTAAAGAACTAGAAGTTTGAATAAATTATTGGGTACTCCATGATGGACAGAATTCTGGGTTAGATGGAACATAAAAACAAACTGGAGGACAATCAAGACTGAATAGTCAAACATCCTGACCCAAATTCTATGTAAGTTCTTTCTAAATAAGGGACTTATTGCTATCTTTCTGTTACTGCAGTTGTTTTCTTGGCAGATTTTGAAGTTGTGCATGGTAGACAATCTCTCTGTCTTTACCTTTCTTCAAAAAATAAAAAAAATAGATACAAAGCCTCAGGGAGAATTCACTTGAGTCGATATTAAAGAAAACCAAAACCTACCAAAGCAGGAAATAAATGATTGAGGAGCACATCATGAAGAAGATAAACTGAACTCAAATCTTCCCTTCCCATGCCCAATTTTATCATTTTTTTGTTTCTTTTTTATAATATGAAGGTATAAGACAAAGTGACTCCTCTATCTTTCTTGCCATTATATTTGTTGATAACTTTAAATACACATGTTAATGTGTTTTAGAATATTTTAAGTTATTTATTAGTTTAATTATTATATACTATTCAACACTACTCTCGGAGGTAAATATATAACCATTCATAGATGATTTGGCTGAAGTTCAGAGAAGCTAAATATATAAAATGTTTGGACTTCCATTTTGTATCTTACAAGTTGAAGGTGTAGAAATCAGAATATCTAGAGAGTCATCCCCCAGCCCTAAATATTACTTATCTACAATGTTTGTTTTCCCTGCTTTTTGGTTCTATTCCTACTATTGGGGAAAAATGATAGTTGTGTACACATTAGGAAAAATATCTTCCTCACAGATAAATTAGAGGTTATACATTCTTTTCTATCAAGCTTGAATTCTGTATTATTTTGCATTTTCTACTTGTTCAATAGCCAATGAAATTAACCATTTTCTTAGTATACAATTAAAAAAAATCAGACTACAGAAACTTAATGCACTTACTTATTCTTAACCAGAAACTCAGAGTGCTATATTTTTTTCTCTAAGTGTATCTAATTTAATGCTCAAAACAGAATTGGTGTATTTTGTTAATATGTATCAGGGGTGATGATGATGATGGTGGTGATAATGATAAACTATCATAGAAGAGTTTAGTCATCATAATATCTCCCACACTTAATGATGAATTACTTATCATTTATCATTATAACAAGTGTTATATATAATATATGAAATGTATAATTATATATAATATGCAAATTGTCATATTGAGTTGTTTTTGAGCATTTCAATAGTAAAGGGCAAATTATTTACCCCTAAAACCAATCAATCAATCAATCTATCCATTGATATGTATATGTATACACACACACATATATATATATAACTGATCGTGTCTCTCTTTATGTATTTTATGTGTTATATTAAGTCTCAGAAATTGCACAGGAGTTTCCTTATTTCTAGAGTTCCGATTAATAGTATACCTCTGTGAGGTTTCAAAATCACCCATTTTACACGAGATTATTTCAATTTAGATATGTTAACTAGGCCTTATTGATCAGTAATTACCCATGAATGCTCACGCAAATGAGAAATGGTGTTTTGTAGATTGGAAAATCTAGAGTCAAGGCCAGTGGTCCCATCTCCCATCCCATCACAATCCTGGGAATTTCTCATTCTATTTGCAAAGCCTGGTATTGCCATTCTCTGTAACTTGCTTCTACTAATGATGTAGCTATCTAAATATCTCTTACTAATTGTTTGAATAACATTTTGTTTCACTGTATATCATTGTATTTCCACCAACTCTTTAGGGCAGGATTGAGGGAAATTAATATACCATAGGAGAATCCTACAGGGATTACATAGACTAGGTTAAAAAAAAAATTGACAACCGCAATACAATTAGAACAAATAAACATGCTTTGTTCTTGTTTTTGAAAAGAAAAAAGATACAATAGCAGTGAAATTCATAGAAAATCTCTGAGGTGATGCATTTAATGATGAATCAGCTCACTTTCATTCAAGTTCACAGACCCACCCATGAGGCCAGAGTTCACTTTGGATTTGGTCATAGCATAGACAACTCAGTGCATGTCTTGATATACTGTCATATACTTCTCTATGCCAGTGATCAGTGGATCTTCTAGATAATACTTCAGAGACCCACTGCTAGTTCTAATGAGAACACACATCAAGTCATGAGATGACTGCAAATGAACTAACTCAGTTTTTACAAGGTGTTTCTTATCTATGAAGAGAGGTTTCTGATGAGTAACATCCCCTTCCAACTCAGCCATTTGATTTCTACTAAATAACAGAAGTAATGATAACCCAGAATATGATAATGATAAGCCTTCATTCATAGAATTTTCCTTAATAATTTTAAGAAGTAGGTACCAGTAATATCTTATTGCATATATGTATAATGTATATATATATATATATATATAAAGAAAATAAGATGCATAAAATCCTACTAGGGATAACTTGCTTTTGCTGCATCAATGGCTTTTCAGAAATGCCCCACATGTAGGAAGGAAGATGACCTTGATATCTCTGCAATCAGTACAAATGAATTGCACTTGGGAAATTGAATTGCCCCAGGAAAGGGTTTCAACCTTGGGTGAGACACTTCCTTTTGTTGAGAGCCATTAGAGAGGAAGGGCACAGCTATTAGCTCTCAGCAGCCAGCAATTCCAGAACTAGGCAAATTGGTGTCTAAGTCCTGCATATGTATTTCAGCAATGTACTGTAGCATCCTTTGTCGCCTTGAATAAAGTGGTGAATGAAGAGATGATTGAAACATATTTGTTTGATATATCATCTGAACAAGAATGCTTCTTCAGTTTGCTTAGGGTGGTATATATCATATTCACCATGTTGGGATTTCTGTCTTTCATTTGAAGAAAGAAACACAATTTGAATTATCATCAAAGAATATTCATATATTCAAAATGATGAATATGGAACATCACAGCCAACCCGTGGAACAGGAAATATGAGGCTCTTAGTGAAGACAAACTCTGGTTATCTGAGACAAATAGGAGGAAATGGATTATCTCAAAATAGCACCACAAAGGAATACAACACAAGAGACAATACTGAAATCGGGTTATAATAAACTAGAACAACAGAGGAGGAAGAGGATTGCTATAGAGACTGACTGAATCCCTTTTATTTCTAAACTGGCAGAATCTATGGTGGTATAATCACATCTTTATTCCTGGTTTCTGTTGAGATAACTGATTGAAATCATGGAAAATCTCTTATGATGCAATGTCCCAGCCACACCCTTGATATTTTCTCTGGAACATGCTTTTACAATTTTTCCACCTTATATAACTGGCGGAGACTTTTACAAATATTTAAGTTCTGGGTTGTTTTTCCTTAATTTCTCCTATATCTCTCTCCTCTTCCATATTATTTAAATCTTAAGGCCCAACCAGGCCACACTTCTGATTAGAAAGCTCTTCAGCCAAATAACTAAGTTCATCACTTATATGTTCTAGGTTCCAGAAAACACTAGAATACACTTTAGTCACGTTTTGACTTTATACAAAAATTTGCCCCCACCTCCAGTTTCCAATAGGATCATTCTTGTCTCTGTTTAAGATCTTAGAATAAACTTTAATGCTTATGTTGCCAACAACAGTCTAAAATAATCTTTGTTCTTCCACAAGATGCAAACACTGAGCTGGAGAGTAAAGCAGACCTTTTTAAATGGGGCAGGAATCAGCAAAACCACAGTGACCAGAGGTTCCATGAGAAGCTGAAACTAGAAGGTAGGACATAATGCATTTGGAAGTGTTGACAGAAATGATCTTTCCCATATGACTCCTCTTTGCACGCAGCCATTTCTGGAGCAGGGGTAGATTTACCAATAAGAACATTGGTCCCATTGGACAGACAGATGAGGAGTAAATCAGTGTGTTCTTATGAACTAGCACTGAATGTCTTCCCTGAAATTGATAGAGTTCATATCTTCCAATATAACTCCATAGACTCCAGAATAGTGTGGTTCGAATATGTATTTAGCTGAGAGGAGGAGTCAGTGGAGATCAGCCTGTGGACAGGAGCACACAGAAGACACGTCAATGCCCACCATTCAGTTTTCCAGACTTCATGCAGTGCGGCACTTAGAGGAACTTCCATAAGTAGATAAAAATTGTCATCAGCTTTCTTTTGTATGAATACACTGCCTGTAAGTGTAAGAACTTACAATCTATATAACCTTTACTCTTCTTGGCTTGAAGGAAGAAAATAGAAATTTTTCTTCTACTCCGATACTTAGGATTCTTTCTCTTTCTTTTAGAAATTTCAAAAATAAGTTGGGAGTCAAGCTGGATGCAGAAAATAATTCTCAAGTACTAGGTTTTGTTAGATTCACCCTGCAGATGTGTTAAGATTCAGATTGCTAGATTTCACCCTAGAATTTCTGATTAGTAGCTATGGAGAAGGTCCAGGAATTAATGTACATTTCTAACAGGTGTCCAGGTGATAATGATGTTGTTGGCTTAGGGACTTCAATTTGGAAACTGCTGTGAGGAAAGACCTGGACATATGTTTTAAAAAATAATTCCGAAAGCAATAGACTATATAGCACACAATAATACATATATAATGTATATATGCGTTTGTGCATACAATATATTACTATATATATATGTGTGTGTGTGTGTGTTTATAACTAAAGCAAGTTTTTACAGAAGGACAGAGAAATCTGAGATTAAAACATCAGGTGTATGCACAGGTAGCATACGGAGAAATGAGCTTTAGGTTTTTCTTTGACCTGGGATAATTGCGGGGTAAATGATGTAGAGAAATGTAATTCTCTCCACAACTTTATTATATCAGAATTCTGAAAGTGGGACTTGGAACATAGCTCTTAATCATCAATCTGTCAATTCAACAATTCATCCATCCTTTCATTCATTAAGTATTCATGAGCACTCATTAGATTGCAACTAATAGTAGATAATAGCATTTTATCCATATCTCTCCCAAAGAAGATTGGGTCTTTAAGTCATAACCTGACCATAGAGTTTAGCATGACAGATACACCAAAAGAAGTATCAAGATTGTCAATTTGCTTATTAGGGGATATTTTATAATGCCACTTGTTAAACTTTTTTTCCTCATTAAATTTCTATTTGAACACATTTTTTTTTATTATTTCCTAAAGTTCATGAGTGATCAATTCAAGCAAACTACAAAAGTAATTTTCAATTTTTCTGAGTGATCTTAGGTCATATTCCTGGCTGGAGGTAGAATACATATCCTTCCTTACAAAGTGTACCCACTTAGGCTTTCTTTGATAAGACTCAGTCATTCTTTATTAAAACGAGGGGAAAATGACTGACCAACTATCATTAACTTTACCTCAACTTTCATATATTAATCTCCATAGCATGCCTTGGGGAAAAGAAATCTTAAAACTATTTTCAGAAAAGATAAAAACTGAAGCTTGGAGACTTGATCTGTATCCATAGGTAAGAAGCTCTGAGATTTACCTCAGACTTGTCCAAATTGAAGCCTTTACTATGCTTACCAGATGGAAGCAGAAGAGGGCTATTCACAACTCAAAGAACCACAGGGAATTATCCCAAGATCAAAGGTTGAGCTCATTTCTGCTTCTTGAGCTTGATATGTATCATGGTTATACTGTTTCAGATGACTTTTCTATCTCCTAGTCCATGGTGTCATTGTGTCAGTACATGGCCTCCTCCTCCATAAAGCAGTTGGTACTGCCAATACTCAATGTGTCTATGTATAATTTTAATATTCATAGCTTCTTTCTCCTATCCACTAACCCCTTCTCCATTCTAATTATGTGAGTGACTGAGACCTGCCATTGCAATGGTTACTTGTGCTAAATTGAGAAATAGTCACAGGTCATAAACCTTCCAAATAAATGGTGTTCAAATAAGATCTGCATAGAAATTCAAGTTCTAGAACACATTTATTTCCAAGTTGTACTGTGTTCACAGCATTTTCCTCTTGTTGATATAATGAATCCTTATTTGTTTAATGATAGTGATTAGATGCCTCAAATTACCAGAAATAAAATCCATTTCCCTAAGCACTGGGCACATACATGAGAACCTTCAGTTTGTATCCTCCAGGTTCTTTTTTATAGTGGTACTAAATACATATAAACAAGCATCTGTTGCAGTGATTTCAATGTTTTCTATCCTTATGTACCACATGTATATTAAAAACAGAATGTGTTATTTAAAATATTAGTTATGTTGATGGACTAGAATCTTTATTTCTGAATAGTTAGTATACAATGAACACCAAGTAAATACAGCCAATTGTTTCATTCTTTCTCAAACAGGCACATCTTTCAATTGATTCAGTGTTTTACATTTAATATTCAGGATCGTGTTTCAAAGTACTTAGAATGTACATATACAACAAGCCTCACTTCTCCTTGTTGTAGGTGATTACATAGAAAATAACCACATTTTCTTAAGTTATCCAGAGATTCAAATACAATTTTGACATTTGCTACCTTGAAGTAATGGTGCAGATTATAATTAAAATTAGAATAGAAACTGATAATTAGCATGACAAAAAAGAAGGCCCTGGAGTTCAGGAAAAAAATGTATATGAAATAGGGTCACAGAAGTAGAGAATTGTTGGAAAATAGTATGCTGACAACGACTTTAGAAATAAAATGTTAATAAGTATAATGGAGGCTTATATATTCTATGTAGAATGAAATGACTCTTATTCTACTATTTTGGGAGCAGTGACATTTCATGTGTAAGAAATTAGATGGAATATGTATTAAACTGTTCAAAATAAGAAAGGTCAGTATATGGACATTATGTGAGATTTCTTTTCATAATTTTATCTGCTTACAAAGTGGAATGGCAGAATAAAGCCAATTTTATGGATATGTTATTTGACCCCAACTCCTATATAATAATAATATTTAACTTCTAGCACCAAATTATAATAAAGTGGTATCCCCTTGAAACAGTCAATAAATAGCTTTTGCTATTTCCTCCATTTTTCACATCTTCATAGGTATATTGTTAATACCCATGGGAAAAAATATCTTACATTAAAAACAACCTTTTGGAAGACAACTTGGTGAGTGATTATGTCATTAATACATTAATGTTTACCTTTAAATAAAATTAGTGATTTTATCATATCTAGGCCTTATCATTCATTTCTCCAGATAATTATTTTAAAGATCACTTTAGCTCACTATGCTATATAAAAAAATTACTAAAAACTTAGATGCTTAAAACACTATATATTTATTATGGCACCATTTCTGTAGGTGGCATCATTATGGCGTCATTTGAGAAGTCTAGGCAAGGTCTACCTATATTCTTTGTTGAGGGTTCCAGAAGTTTACAATAAGGTGTCTGCCCCAATATCACTAATCTGAGACTTAGTTAGCTTGCTACTTCAAACTCTCTCAAGTTGTTGGAAATTAAGTGCCTTATGGTTGAAGTACTGAGATTCCACTTTCTTGATAGTTGTTAACTAGGGACTAATCTCATTTTCTAAGGCTGTCCACAGTTCCTTGCCAAGCAGCTCCTAAAAGCAGTTTACACTACTGTTTGCTTTGCTTTCCATCCAAGTCAGCATAACTGCTTACCTGTTAGATCTTCCACTAGAACTAGCTAGAGGAAATGCTTTGCTTACAAAGGACTCACCTAATTAAGTCCCTCTAACTCAGCACAATCTTCTTATCTTAAGGTCAACAGATTTGAGGCCTTAATTACATCTACAAAACCTTCACAGCAATATACATAGATTGGCATTTGATTGAATAGTTCAGATAACATGAATATACCCTATGGGCATAAATCTATAGGGACAGTTTGGAATTGTGCCTAACTTAAAAAAAATATATGAATGGAGGCTTCTAAGGTAACATTTATTGGGAAGTAGAGTGGCCTTGGATATTTAAAAAAAAAATGTGATTGGACTCAGACTATTATCTATTAATAGTTCAGTTTCAGTTCTTTAAAAGTTAATTGTCACATTGTTTGTGGATAAGATATCACATGCATTGCTTTACCAAGCAAAGTCCCAGTTCACTTCAATTTTCTTGGTGATATTAACAGTGTTTTGCTTTAATTAAAGAGCCAACCAATAATGAATAATTATGTAGGAAAGTAATTGTTAAAATTTATAATAAATAATAATTTAATACAGCACCTATCTAAACACACACACACACACAAACACACAAAAAAAAACATACAAAGAACATATCCTGTTTAGTCAGTAAATCACATATACTGTTTGCCTGGTTATTGGGGGCATTCTGAAAACATGTGTAAAAATCCTTTAGTATGGTTGGCTAAAAGAAGGCATGCAAACACCGATAGTCTCTATGCCCTTATACACAAGCCTAGATTTGTGTAAATGCCATTGTACACAGGGCGGTGTGTGGCTAATGCTAGGCCATGCTCAGTTATATACACAAAAAGAGAAATCAAACAAGAACTTAAGGCTTGTGAACTATAATGAGAGATATCGGAAAATTAGAATATAAAAATGTGAGCTACCTCTTGTCCACTTGGTTCCCTTGCAGGAAAAGTTAAGCGGAGCAGTTTGAAAAGGAAGACATTTATAAATCTTCGGAGGAAGGCATTAATACAAGGACATCAATTGTAAGATACGGGGAGCATTATACACACATATGTCTGTTTAGACATGTAATTAAGTGTATACACACTCCTGAATATCTGTGTGTGTGTGTGTATTTCTCATTATCCTATTACTTCAATCATTAATCATCACAATGCAAGGATTAGAGTACATGAAAAAGTTGAAGACAATATCTACATGGACATCATCATCCATGTGGCATAACTGAGAAATTCATGGCTTATATTATATTTTTCTTGCTACATCTGTAAATGTATGGACCCCAAATAGCGCAGTTGAACAGACTCAACACTATATAAATTCTCGATTCTGTTAAGTGTTCTTCCTATTTAGCTTTCTATTTTTCACCCCATTACTTCCAGTGATCCGGGGAGAGTCTAGGCTTCAGCAGCATCCTTGACTGCCTTTTTTATACTCCTAGGAAACGTAATGGTCTCCCTCTGTATCTAGTAACTGATACCATTAATTAGACCTGACAAATTAATGATAGGCTATATTAACCACATTTGTCTAAGCATTTCACAGATATCTCTTGCTTCCAGTGGGAATCATTTAGGCTAAAGGAAAATATTTAGAATCCTGGATTCACTAGTAAAGGTAGGTTGCCTAATCTCAGAAGTATCTCAAATATGATTTAACAAAGGGTCAGGCTAAAATCTACTGCCTGTACTTCATCCAAAAGCAGTGGAAGGCCTATAGAGCACTGGGTTTGAAATCACATCTTATTGGTTAAAAATTATCAAAAGTTTTTCATTACTTCTAAGCCAAACGCTTCACATTCTGCTTTTCCTAACATACCTATTTTCTCTCACATATATTATATTTCAGGTTAGTTTAATTACTTGTTTATCCATGAATATACTTGCAGGGGTACTATCTATTTGAAATTGATTTTATGCAAACAAGTAAGATCTAGTTATACCTGCTTGGTCATCCTTACTTTACTTCATGGGAAAGGAGCAAGGCAAAGAATACACAACTCTGCTTTTATCTTGCCCCAAATGCAGGAAATAGGTAGCAGCTTGGATAACTGAGCTCTAAGTATTGATCCTTAGTGCATCCCTTTACCAAACTATACATTAGGGTCTGTATCAAGTTTACCTAACAAGGGGTAACAGGGCAAATTTCCAGCATGCAGAGAATCTCGGCTCTCTCTGCTCAGGCATCTGGTATTTAAACAGCAATGATGGAAAAAGCAGGAGGGGCAGGCCCTGAATAATGTGGCCCTAGAAAGTGAGGAGGCATCACTACAGAAACATGTTATACAAGTATAGTTACTTAGCTGAAACTACTTTAGAAGCTGACACCTCTTCCTATTCATCCCAAGGTAAAAACTAACTTAATCACCTTATAAAGCCAGTAACAAGTATCTTATGTTACTCCACGGCCAAGCAGGAAAGGGCTTGGATCATACTCAGTGAGGGATCATACTGTGCTAACTTTATGTGGAAACTGGATGTTTTAAGCACAGCAGAGCTGAAGAAGTTAGTGATGACCCTTAATACTTCCACACTGAAAATACTCCTCTAAAATTCACCACTAGAGGATGTTAGTAGAAATCAAAGAACACACACACACACACACATACTCATGCTATCCCATATGTTTTCTGATCAACCCCAACCCATGTTCCTATTGAATTTCTGTATTTGAGGCCTTAACACAGTGTCTCCCACTGGGAAACCCTAACAAAGATGGGATTCTCCCCTCTGTGTCCCTTTACTCCACATAATAATGCTGTACCTATTGAAATATTTTAATAATTGATTCACTGGTCTACCACTACAAAATGTAAATTATTTAAATTAAAGAATTAAACAATTCTTTAAATTATTCAAATCTATATCTATCTTTCTATCTATCTATCTACCTACCTTCCTATCTATCTATCTATCTATCTTTAATACACATACATACATACACACACCAGATAAGGAAACAAACAAAAAAGATGTGATTATCAGGAATTCTTTTCAGTGATGTTCATAGACCAATGAGGAATTCTGAAAGAGGCTGCCATTCAAAATTTTTAGTACCTAAACTGGCAAATTAGATATGATTCAGACAGCATATGTAGGTATATGTATAGTTACTAAAAAACATTTTTTCTTTTCTGTAAAATGTTACATCATTATTGACAATTTTGAATTACTGTTTTTTGTTTGTTTGTTTTTTTGTTTTTTTAACTATGAGGATAGGAAAGGTGCAGTTGAAATGCTATTAATACTGTATCCCACTCCCTGATCCATGCTGAATTCATCTATAATATGTAATAATATGGTGATTTCAGCAGGTTCACATTTCCCTAAATTGTGTTTGTATCTCTTAGCTTCTCTGTCCAAGAGTTTTCCCCAGAATTCTTAGGGTTTACTACACTGAAAGCAGAGCTTTATTTTGAACTTTGGGAAATGATCCCCCTCCAATCAGTTCACTATTATGGGGAGCAGGAGGTTGTATATAAATGTCCTAGCCCTTGGGTCCTATAATCTGAGCATTCTCCACACCATTTCTCAACAGGTCTGGTGTCTTTGGGCTTCACAGTAGTATCAGCATGGCTTTCATTACCCTTTCCATTCTGTCACATTGTGCTCACGCCATTCCATACATTTTCCAACCATGCCCCACCAGACTGTGTCCCAATTGAATTTCTATATTTGAGGCCTTAACACAGTCTCCTTCTGGGAAACCCTAACAAAGATGTTATTCTCCCCTGTGCCCCTTTACTCCACATAATAAAGCTGTACTATTGAAATATTTTAACAATTGATTCACTGGTCTATCACTACAAAAATGTAAATTCTTTTTAAATACAAGAACAAAAATTGTATTCAGAATTCTAATTTTAATATCATTACCATCAGTAAGAGGTTGTTAAGTGACTGAATAAATGAAAATAATGGATGAATAAAAAATATGGAGATGGAAATCTATGCATTTTTTCTATGCTGTACTGAGTATTTCTCTAACCAACACATTGATAATGTAGTTAACAATAACAGACGATAATTTCTGTATCCTCAGGCTTTACACCCTGGCTCACCACAGGCTAGTTTTCAAGATGAGTTGTTTCTCCTTAAAATGAACAAAACTAAATAATGTGGAACCATGATACCATGATCACATTGGTGATTCAAGGTGAGTTCAAGAAAATATATTCATAAGAAAATATGTTAAACTAAGGCTCTCGGGTCCTCTCCAAGGTGTGATGGGTTAAAGCACAATGCTAAGAAGCTAGTGGCAGCCACTTGTGCATTAGTTAGATCCCCGGCCAGGGAGGTGACCCACATGGCTCCCCTCAGCAGTGTACTTTGTCAGTCTGCCTGTTAGGCCTCCCACTCTGTCTCCGGTGAATCCACTCACACACTTCACCCCTGACCTCTGACCAGTTCTTGTATAAATAAATAAATAATTTAAAGATTAAATAAGGCTACCAGGAGCATTTGGGAGAGTGGAAAAATGAGCAAACAAGGTGACTTTGGGTGCCAATTTTTCTACTCTAGAAACTAACCCTTTATTTTGAGTCCCTACCTTCTATCTGAAATAGCTGTTCAACAAGTTGGAACTGACAGTAGACAAAATATTTTACTGCCATGTGTCAGGTAGTGTGATGCATTTCATGCCTGACTAAGTGAAAAATGAAATTTTAGCTGAAGGAGATGGTATAGCAAATGGTTCTTTACAGAGCAGGGAGATAGGAATATGTCTCCCATGGAGAAACTCAGCATCTGACTCATATTTTAATTGCTAGAATAAAATCAAATATCCTTAAGTTCTAGCATGCTAATGAACAAGAAGCAAAATTAGCTTTTTTTCTGTGTATTGAATTGTCTGATATTTGTTGCAAAAAGCAAACTGCATTGTAGATACAAACATCACCCCAAGGTGTTATAAGCACTATGGCTTACAAATTCACATTGAAGGGCCTTTTATAAGATTTTGGAAATAACACTGATTCATCAGCAATATGGTTTCTTCATAAAGACATATGTTAAAATG
>NW_004567129.1:20529701-20563241 GCF_000260355.1 Condylura cristata | reverse complement strand
AGACTTTAATTTTTTCAGTTTAAAAAACAGTCAATGCTTTAGTGTGTGTGGTATAATTATGTGGAAAAAACCTTAAAATTATAACAGCTTTTAAATTGTATTTGCAAAAATTCTATTTACTAGAGAATTTTGATGTTATTGTAACAGATGTGTTTTTGTTTGAGAAGGGCAAAGGTGATTTATATTTTGAAAATATCATTCAGTTATTCTGTGTGTCAATTCTGCAATTATTGAATGGATGGATATACTCTTGAGGTTTACAAAAAAAAAAGAAAAGAACATTTTCTCCATAAATATTTTCATCAATTATGCATGCTTAGAAAGGTGGCAGAACATGATGAAAGAGCAGTACCCTGTCTACACCCCGATATAAATACATTCAAGCTGGGATCTGGAGTATATAAGGCAACTGGAGTTCACGTGGCTATCTAAGCAGAATAGAGCCGAGTGTATGATAGATGAGAAAAACAAAAGCTAATGCATATTTCAGCAATTTTTCACTCCAATATTAAATTTTTACTTAAAACTCATATATATTTAAAACTTCCCTAGTGCTCCGAAAGGAAACAGAATTCAGAAACATAGAAACATGGAGTTGGGACCTATCACTGAGTGGATGTGTGTCTGTGTACATGTGTACACATGATTATATCTCTCATGTGCACATTTGTTTTCTGAGATGATTTAATTAAATTTGTGGTGTGCGTATTACTGTGGTAATTGGAAATATTTGGAATATTTAAATTCCAAAGTTTCAAGAAAATACATTTCAAAGACTAGAGCTTGCCTGATCAGGAAACATCTTTAATCTAGGGGGCGAGGGAAATGTCCATAATGATATTTAAGATTTAAAATTTAGAAGGACTTCATGATAATTTCCCTTGCTTGAAAGTTCAAAGGAAGGTTCCACTGGGGTACATTATTCATTCACTTAACAACATAATTTCAAGAACTCAGTGTGTGCATCCTGTGTGTGTGTTAGCTGGGGCACGATACCAGTCACAAGCCAACAGATAGAATGTTCCTTCTCATGATCATCTTTACATTGCAGAATTTAATAACACAATATGAATAAAATTCAGATAATGCAAAGTACTATAGTGAAAACCTAACACTCTAATTTTCAGAATGTTTAGAATGAAGTGTGTCCCTGCAGGATGTCCAGATATACTAGCCATCTTTTTACTTATAAACATATTTTTTAAATTAAATGGTATGCATTTAAGGTACACAACATGATGATTTGATATACATGTAGAGTTAAATAATTACTATTGATATAAAAAGCAAAGCTAATTAATATATCATCTCACTTAATTACCATTGTGTGTATGTGGTTAAAACACCTGAAAAGTACTCATTTTGCATAGTTTCACATTTAATATAATACTGTTAACCCTTTTTTTCTCTCTCTTTCTGTATATGCCTGTCATGATTATCTCTAGATAGTTATACATAGTGCCATTTGCACACTTTGACCAATGTCTCCCCACTGCTACTTAGGAATCTGTGAGTTAAAACTTTCGCGCCTATTACGTATAAGCGGAATTATATTGTATGTCTTTCTATGTTTAACTTATTCAACTTAGCATGATGTTCTCCAGTTTCAACCACATTGACAATACATCATTGTTTGCTGAAACCTGTATTCTTTCTATATTCATACTGCCTTGAACTTGGAGTGCAAATGTCTCTTCAAAATAATAACATCATTTCCTTTAGATCTGTACCCAGAAGTGGGTTGTTGGGTCCTGTTTTAATTTTATGAGGAAGTTCCCCACTGTTTTCCACAATGTCTATTCCCACTAAGAATAGACATTATTGTATTTAAGTTCTCTTTCTTCACATCCTTGCCAACATTTATCTCTTTTTTTAAAAGATTTATTTACTTGTGCATACAGAACTAGGGTACAGAGGTGCAGGAGTGGTGAGAGGATTCACCAGAGACAGTGGGGAGCTGAACAGGCAGATCAATGAAGTACATTGAGGGGAGCAGCGGGGGGTCAGGAGAGGTCTGCCTGGCCATGTGGGTCAGATCTGGGGCAGGCGGGAACTGAACTCATGCGGAAGTGGCTTTAGCTTCTTAGTGTTATGCTTTTACCCATTGCACCATCAGGAAGGGCTCTATCTTTTAATTTTTTATTATTAATAACCATTTTACAGGGGTGAAGTAATACCTTATTGTGGATTTAAATCACAATTACCTCATAATTAATGAGGTATGACTTCTTTGATATATGACTTTCAAATGTTTCCAATTCTGGAGATTTTCTCTTTACTCTCTTGATTGTTTCCTTTGCTCTCCAGATGCTTTTTTGGTTTGAAACAATCCTGCTTGTGTATTCTTTATCTCTTTTGTTGGATCATTTTGGGGTTTTCTATCCTTTTCCACTAGTATATATGTCTGATTTTTATGCCAGTACCATGTTGTTTTACAATTGATATATAGTATATTTTGAAATCAAATAGTACGATAACCACAACTTTGAAGATTGCTGTAGTAAATTCAAGATTTAAAATCTGCTTTAGAGAAAAATGGCACTGGGATATGAGAGGGAGTATAGAATCTGTCAATAACTTTGGGCAGTGCACACAGATTAACAATATTCATTCTTCCAATCAATGAACATGAGTTGTCGTTCCACTCATTTGTATCTTTTCTCTTTTTTCATTCATGCTTTATGGCTCTTAGTGTGTGTGTGTGTGTGTGTGTGTGTGTGTGTGTGTGTAGTTCACATACATATCCTATATACAGTATATATAACATATGTAATATATATTATGTAACAGATATAACACACACACACACACACACACACACTATATATATATCACATATATCCCTGTCAGTATATCTTGTTTGTTTTGGATGCTATTGTAAATATGTTTTTTAAAATTCTTTCTCATATGTCAGCTGTTAGCAGATACAAACGCAAGTGATTTCTAACTATTAATTTGTCATCCTACAACTTTTCTGAATTCTATTATTACTTCTAATGCTTTACTGTTGTTGTTTTTGTTTGTGCAGCCATAGGGGTTCCCATACATAAGATCACTATCATATTGTGTTTCCTCAATAGAAAAAGCGTATTCTGTTAGGTATTTGATATACCATGTCCAATACTAGTAACACCTGAGAATTGAGGTCTCTGCTAATAAACAATTCAGATAATAAATTAAGAAGTCTGATTGTTAAGTAAGGATATCGATGATTAAAGTCTTTTCTTTTTCCTTTAGTTATAATATCCTACCAGTGGTAGCAATAAAATGAATCCACAAAGTCTTACTGTATGTATTTCAGTCCTCATCTTCTGTTTCCCATTTCAATATATAAAATTGGGCTTTTTCAACTGTAAACTATATTACCTTGTAATTTTAAATCTTATTTTAATTCCTGGGGTTTTAAACACCATATTAAGTAAAGCACTCAGTTTTTTGCATATCTTTTTTGTTTTGTTATAAATTTTACATTTTTAATTTATCTGAAATCTGGCATTTGGAAGGCCAAAAAAAGGATATTTTTCTTCCTTTAGAAATTTCACAAAAAATATTCAAATGCATTTTTATTATTTATTCTAGTATAATAATGAAACAAATATGTTTAAAAATAACATAGAGTAGCATAAAATGGGCCTGATACTAAGTATTTCTCACAAAGCTCAGTGCTTTCACTCTTTTAGGCAAAACAAGACCTTGTATAATTACCTTTCTTTCCAACACCATAAAAATGCCTTTAGGATAGTGTGCATTAATTTAGGCTGAGCTTATCTTTCTTTTTCTCATAATTGTATAAGGAAACTTTATTTGTGAACAAAGTCTACCTTGGCAGGAAAATGGGTTAATGAAATCTGCAATACCTCCTTAGATACAGTTATTTTGTAGTCAACTGCAATAGTCATTAAAGTCTATTGGCTTTTCAGGGTTGGTGCAATCCTAAGCCTTAGCGGTAACATGACCATCTCTCAATAATAAGCGTCTCTCAGTGAGCAATAAGGTTTTAACTTATTGTAATGCTAAGTAATCATATGATTCGAAGAAACTCTCTTAGAACATCACATAGATTACCATGGGAAAAATAAAACATTCATTTTGTTTGTTGACTCCAAACAAAGGGGTAAATTCCCTACAGCTACAGAAGAAAGCAATGATTCAACAGAAAACAAATGCTTATAACAATCAGAGTGGAAAAGATGTCTGAGGATGCTGTTTAAATAAGTTAAATGGTAGGGTTTCCAAACTGATACATTAGAACTGACCAGTCTTTTACTCTTTTTTCTTTAATGCACAATTTTTGAGGGCATTTTTGTTTTTCTTCAGGCACCAGTACTGGGGGAGAAGTCACATGTCCTGCAAATTTAGACATAGACATAGATGAACTTATTCCAACTCTTTATCTTTCCAGATGTGCTATAAGATTTACATTCTAGGCTTTTTTTTTTTTTTTTCACTTACTTCATTTGCTGGTGACACATACTATTTCCCTCCAAGAATCCTGGATCCAAAGTATTTTTACCAAAGCTTTTGCTTACTTCCAATAAAGTTGTTTTTTTCTATATTCAAAAGTTTAAATCATTTATAACATCATATTTATATTTAAGTATTTAAATAAGACTAAATATCAGCTTACTTAGTGTTAGGGTATTTTAGCCCTCCAATAGGTATTAAAACTGAATCTTAGTTCTTAATTTTCATAGTAAACATCAAGAATGGTTTTGTTTTATTATTGTTAATAGAAGGTAACACCAAGGCTCAGAAAGACAAATAATTGGCCTAAGTCACAGGCCTTCTTTGACTCCCAATAATGCCCTCTTTCCACAAATTTACCACCTGATATTATTCTGGTGACTTGCAGACTACATATAAAAATCATCTCAAGGCCCCTGTCTCATTGTTTGGGCCTGATTATTTTTTCTCGCCATTCTCTTATGTATCTCCTTGGAATTTAGCTGGGTCTGTTAACTGACCACTAACATGTTTTCTGATGTGTGTTGAGATTCCTTACAACATGGTAGGTTGATTCCAAGCGAGGGATGGGGAGGGAAGGAGGGAGAAGGGGAAGGGGGAAGGTAAAGAGAAAGAGAGTATAGTGTCTTTCATGACCTTATCATGTATTTAATTTAATACATTAAATATTTCTGTACAATATGTTGATTGATACATAACAATTGAGACAAGAAATAAATCTCTGGGATGGCATATCATAGAAGAGCACTGAAATATAGTTATTGGCATTTTAGAAAATATAATCTGCTGCAAAAGCAAACTTTCTCTGACTGTTCTTAATGTTTTCTTTTTCATTTGTTGATATGGACATGAAGAGTAAACAGAGTCTAAAAATCTTCTGTAAGTCAAGTTTCATTAACTATACTATTAGGGCTTTGATAGTTACCTTAATAATTCTCACCAACCTTGGAGTCAACACAAAACAATGATTTTTCCAGCTCATATTTCAAGAAAAGTGGATTTGCACCAAGTTCTAAGAAAAACCAGCACATGCCCTTTGCTCCTTTACCATACATAGTGCATTCACTGTACTAAAGTATTTGATATTTAACTACAACTACTGTTAATCTCCTGTTAATCTCCAGCAACTGTGTATTGTGTTGCATTTACAGCATCATGATCATACAATTGTCACATTTCTCCCTAAAGGGGTATTTTCAAAAAATGATACTTCATTATTGATTATGCACTCTCTCGTTTTATTTTAACATCAGTTCTAAAAAGACAATGGTCTGATTGTCCTTTTTGTTTGGGCTGTAGGTGTTTTCAAAATAGTGTGCAGCAATTAGGATACAAGTTATCAGGACTGAAATGATCAAGAGTAAACAAAAAAACAAAGCCAAGGCTCACATTCAGGTTTATGAAATTATGGTAAATTTTATCATGGAATATGCTAATTATTTCAAATTAACACATTTATCAAACTGCTATTATTTGATCCTACAAAATATTTTCTATGCTTGGGATTCCTTCAAATACATTCTTTTTCTTCATTCTGCATTCTCATGCTGACCATCTTTAATTGAACTCAAGGAGCTTCTATTGGATGTTATAACTTATTAAAATTTTTATTTGTAAGACTTCTACTTATGAAAAGATAAAATTGATGGACATCTCCCACTTATTCTGTTAACTACAATTAAAACCCTACGGAAGTCTATATCAAACATAAAGAACTTTTGACAGAGAGATTCTGCGAGGTGAGGTTATGAAAGGTGAAAAGCTAGTTAGGGAACTCAGAATCCATGTATCTTGGGCTTTCTTCTTGCCTTATGATCACAGACATGAAGCTGAACAAGCCATTCCATCAGTAAGTACAGCCCCAAATCACCAGTGAACACATGCTCTCTCGAGCCAAAACACCAGGAAAAGAGCAGTCTACCAAGAGAGAGAACTTCAGACAGTAACCCACCTGTGTTAGTCAAACATCACAGCAATAATAGTGGCCCCCAAAGACCATTTCTACCAGCAAAGCCTGAGTGATCAGACTTGTGTTGACCCTCACATGTTGTAGTGTTCCAATTCTGGGGCCTTCCCTGTGGTCCAAAGGGTCAAGTCTTAGTGCTATGAAGCTACCAGCAACCACTGCAGCACAAGGTTGATCCATGGCCAGGGAGGTGGCCCACATGATGCAGCAGACAGTTCCTGGCCTGCCTGCTGCTTTCTTCAGCAGTGTGTTACAGGAGATCCACTTGTTCTCCTCCCCACTCTGTTTCTGGTGAATCCTCTCACTCCCTGCACCTCTGGCCTGCACCCCAGTTCTTATATGCATAAATAAATACATTTTATAAAGTGTTCCAACTCCCTTACCAGGACATGTCAAAGAAGGATGAGTATGGAGCCTGGACTTTCAACAGGTGGTGGCCAGAGGTGCAGGGGTGGTGAGAGGCTTCACCAGAGACAGAGCGGGATGCAGAACAGGCAGATGACAAAGTACACTGCTGAGGGGAGCAGTGAACAGGTCATGAGAGATCTGCCACGCCATGTGGGTCACCTCCAGGGTGAAGTGGCTTTAGCTTCTTAGTGCTGTGCTTTAACCTGCTGTGCCACCAGGGAGGGCCCTAACTTAAGAGATTTTTAAAGAGATAGCATAACTATTCAATAATAAATAGCTTCATTTGAACTTGGGGAAAAAAAGCCTTTACAAGATTTGTGGTTAACATTACACTAAGTGGTGAACGATTGAATGCATTCCTCCTAAGATCAGAGACAGAACAAAGATATAAATTCTCATTACTTTCATCCATACATAGTTTGGAAGTTATAACCAGTACAATAAAGTAAGGCATAGGAAGTAAAGGCATGTGCATCATAAATAAAATTATCCTAAATGAAGATGGTATGCATATGATCTGTAATATGCAAATAACACAATTCATATGATATAATAAACAGCCTCGAGAAATCTATCCACAATAATGTGATCTTAAAAATTTTAGTGGGGTCCTCCCTGGTAGCTCAAGGGGTTAAATCAACACTGTAAAGCTAGCCACAGCCACTACAGCATGAGTTTGATTCCTGGCCAGGGAGGTGACACACTTTTACCAGCAGACCTCTCCTGTCCTCCCCACTGCTCCCCTCAGCAGTGTGTTTCAGTAGATCTGTTCCCCACACTGTCTCTGTAAATCCCTCACATCTCTGGTCTATACCCCAGTTCTTGTATTTAATACATAAATCTTAAAATGAACAGAAATTTTAGTGAATTCTGTAAAGTTGCAGATACAGAGAAGCTTACATAAATTTCATGAATTTCTTATATATTTCATGAACACATGGGCACTAAAATTGAAACAATATTATAAAATAATTACTGAAAAACGAAGTATTTAGGTAAAAAAAAATATGTGCAGGTGTTATATGTTAAAAAGGAGGTGTTGCTGAAAGAAATCAAAGGTGTAGATAAATGAAAAGATATGCAATTAGAAGGAATTAGAAAACTCAATAAATTAATAATTATCGACTAGTTGATACAAAACTTTTATTCAATTGCTATAAAAATCTCAGCTGAGGGCCCTCCCTGGTGGTAAAGTGGGTTAAAGCACAACACTAAGAAGCTAAAGCTACTTCAGCATGAGTTCAATCCCCACCCCAGAGGTGACCCACATGGCTCAGCAGACCTCTCCTTACTCGCCCACTGCTCCCCTCAGCAGTATACTTTATCTATCTGCTTGTTCTGCTCCCCGCTCTGTCTCTGGTGAATCCTCTCACCGCCCCTGCACCTCCAGCCTGTAGCCCAGTTCTGTATGCATAAATACATAAATCTTTAAAAATAAAATAGCAGAATTTTTGAAAATATGAAATATTCTAAAATATATATGGAAAACAAAAACCTAAAATAATTACCAATGACTACAATATGTGGATAGGTGGAAGGAAATGAGTAGGTCTGATTTTAACACTTGTTATATAGCTATCACTATTGAAACTGAGAAGTAGTGATGGAGGGGTCAACACAGAGATCAAGGATACAGAACAGAGAAATTGTACTCACATAAACATAGTCAGCTGAATTTTGACAGAGATATAAAAGCAATTTAATGGAGCAAAGATAATCTTTCATGGAGTGGTATTGGTACAACTGGACCTCTAAAGGCAAAAAAATGAAACTTGAGTTAAGTTTTGCATTCAACAGAGAAAGTAAATCAAATGGATCACAGACATGATGAAAAAGTAAAGTAAGAAATATTTAAAAAAAAATAAAAGGAGAATGTCTTTGGGATCTAGGTCTAGACAAGGGTTAAAGCTAGGTTTTATGGACCTGATAGCAAAGCTACAAGCCATAAAATGAAAATCTGACAAGCAGTATTTTATCAAAAATTTTAAAAAATACTTTATGGAATATTATATTAAGTGGGTTAAAAGACATGCTACAGGGTGACTTGGTGATGGGAAACCCATGGGGATTACAACTGAGATGGAAAAAAAATGTACAAAATGATGTAAAAATAAACTTTTGTAAAATAAAAAAAAGGCATGCTACAGATGTGAGAAATTATTTGCAACCCATACATACATCAAAAGAGTAGTTTATAAATTCTGTAAAGAGCTCCCCACATGCAACATTTAAAAAAAATCCAACTAAAAAATGCTCAAAAGACTTAAAGAACATTTTACCCAACTAGAATAATCACATGGAAAGAAGACAAATATCATAAGTCCTTAGGGAAAAACAGATTAAAAACCACATGAGTTATGGCTAAACACCTATTAAAAATACCAAATTAAAAAAACATAATGATGGCAGCAAATGTTGGTGAGGGTACAGAGAAACTAATTCATTCATAGCTTGCTTGTGGGAACTTAAAATGGCATAGCTACTTGGAAAGCAGTTTTGTAAATAATTAAAAATGTAAGTAATGCATGACCCAACAATTGTACTCTTGAGAAACTTATGTTCACAGCAAAATCTGCATATAAATGTTTATAGCCATTTTATAACTATACACTATATATATATTTCAATTGGAGGAATGGTGAAATAAATGATTGTACATATATACTACATAATTGCTATGGAATAATAGTCAACAATTAAAAATATATCAAATTATCGATAACTACAATTATCTAAATGATTTCACAGAGAATTAGTTTTGATGAGGAAAGCTAACTCTAACATATTTCATATTGTATTGTTTTATTTTTATAACATTCTTGAAATTATAAAATTACAGAAATGGAGGAGTAATCAGGACTTATAGAAATAGCAGGAGCCAAAGGTGAGTGTGTTAGAATTAAAAATACGATATGAGAATGGTCTTGTATGATGGAGATACTATCTTTTCTGTATAATTAGTAACATTATGATATCACAATAGTGATATGATACTATTGTTTAGTCAGAGAGCTCCACTGAGGATATTTTGTGTTGTCTTCCCTTATTATTTCTTATAATTACATGCCAATCTACAACTATTTCAACATTAAATGTTTAATTAAATTTCTACTATCTAATTATTCACTTAGTATATTATAGATCACCTCTAATTTGCGAGACTGAAAGCATCCTGAATAGGAAACATTATTTGGAGCCCACACTATTTTGCCTGTGTTTTTGACAATAAGAAAATAATTTTTACAACACAAATTCCACCATTTTCTGTGAGAGTACATTTAGACTTAAACTCTTTCCTGTCTCTTGCACTATATTTTACCTTAAGATGAACACAAACCTTTTGGGTTACTACAAATCATCTTCTGTCTACTATTTTAGTAGTAGCTTATTTCTCATTGTCAGGTTTTTTGGTGCTTTAGGCAAAATGAGCAGTTTTGATCATATAGAAGACCTTCCCAAAGTACATTTTCATGGTTCAGATTTTATGAGTACTCGTTTCCCTTCCTGGAATGATCTTTAAGAGGCTGCAGTCAGTGAGAGAGATTGAGTTGCATACTACTTAGGGTTATAAACAGCCAACGGTAGAAACACAGATATTATTGAAAAGCATATCTTGATAGGGAGAAAGGCAAGATGGGAATCAAACTTTCAGGGATTTGTTGGAATCCAATTTTAAGAGTCTTAGCCACATGGCTCACATTAAAATAATACTTAAATTGATGACAAGAAATGGCATAAATCTGTCCTTTAGTTGGATTATAACTTTTGTTCATGATTTTCTGCAATTTTACAAATACATGAAAACCTATCAAATTTAGAAATCCCCAAAGAGATTAAAATGCCAACTATAGAGTGGATTGTATTGGTAATATTTTTAAAGGCAGATCTATTTAATAGTGAATTCTTTAAAAAAAAAAAAAAAAAAACATTATTTTAACAGCGAAGGCTTTTAAGCCTTACAAGATCTCAGCACTTCCTTCATCACCCTTTATCCCAATCACTATAAAGTGTGGTCCGTGAAAGTATTTTTTTTTTCTCCTACTTTCATTACATCAGGCAAATCCCAGGATAACCTTGCCTGTGAATCTGCTAGATTTTCCAGAACAGGTCTCTGTGGTTTTAGACTTAAAGAGGGGCAGTAGAGGGAGCTCTGACAGCATCAATTCAAGGGGCGTAAATTGTTCCCTTTTCAGGAACTGGCATCCCGCCCGCCCAAGGAGGGATTAATACCTTGTAACATCCACAGTGACTTGCCAGAACACTTGAGATAATCCTCATAAGACCCAAAACACAAAAATTGGTTTAATATCCACATTGTGTCCCACCCTTAAGTCCTTCCTGAACAATAGTCCTTTTGACTTCCTTACTGGTTATGAAGTCTAATTCTAGTTTCTCTTCTGTTCCCCCAAACTTTCAGGTTACTGTTCTATAGACTTCCCACCTGCCTTCTGTAATCACAGGCCAGTAGCTTGATGACAGTCAATGACATTCCCTGGAGGACAACTTTCCTTGGAAACTTTCCTCCTGAGGTTACTGAGAATGACAAGACGAAATTCACAGCCACTGCTACTCATGGCATTTAGCCATTACATATGGAAACTCCAACACAGCTAACAAAGGTCATCTATGTAGAAAGCACCAACACCAGCTTAAAGCAAATACTAGAGTTACTTCCCATCATAAACCCAATTACTTATTCCTCCTGTATCTCAAGGTATCTAATGTTTCCACGAGCAACTATTTTGGGCTGTGGTCATTGCCAGTGCCATTGTCCAGAAGGCAGAAGAGTAACTTCATTCAGCACCGTGGTTCTGCCACTCTTCTTGCCATTCATGTTAGGATATTACTTTGCTGACTCTGGATCTTAGTTTTTTTCATCTGTATTATTACAGGACAAGAATGTTCACAATGTAGGCATACAATCAGAAAGGATTTGTGTAGTATTTAATATAGTGTTTGGCACAATGAAAGGATTATATGAAGATAGTAATAAGTGTCCTGAGATTTCTCATGACCTCTTTGCACCACACATTTCAGGAAATTCATAAAGCATCCATGTCGTCACTATTATTAGACAAAGTATTTTTTTTTACATGTACAAGATTCCAGTGAAATCAATGGTATTTTAAAATAATCCACAAGCTGTCCATTTACAGTAAGTGGTTACCAATTATTCTTCACTACTATAGCTAACCAAGATATTGGAAAAAACAAACTTCGCAAGAACAGCAGAGGTCCTAGGATCCATACGGAAAAGAATGAAGAAACTCATCGTAGGAGTTAAATCCAGAAGTAGAAAATTTTTGTTTTATGAGGGAGTCAATGTCACAGGAAACATTTGTAAAACCTTTGTTAGCTTATAAAACCATTATAATTCACCAATATGTGATCATTTTATTGCTTGGAATTTCCCTCTTGGAGGTTTATGAACATTATCTACAAGAGTAAATGTGAACTTGTCATTAAGAAGATTTTCTAAGTGGGAAAATTTGGTGATTGCTTTGAAATCCTCAAGAAACATAAAGTCACCATCTCCTTTTAGAATTAAACTTACTCTGTGGTTATAGACATATAAAGGCCTATGCTAAATTTTCAAAATGTTTGTAGTACAAAGGGTAGGCAGACATTGAAACAAAATGTGTAATAAAGCATTATTAAAGAGGGGTACAATATGTGATTCAGAGTGATCACAGAAGCCTTCAGAGACAATTAATACATGAAAAAGTATTAAAGCATGCCAAAAATTGGGGCAGCTGTACATTTTGCAAGAGGGGCTGGAACGTCTTAGGTATTCTACATGAGGAAAACAAGTGTTATTTCACTTCTTTTTGTGCTTTGGGCAATAATGGAGTCTCTAAATCTGGGTAGGTAATTAGGGAGATGCCAAAAATTAAAAAGGGAAAAGGCAGCTATCTGGTCAACCTGATATCAGCAGACAGTTGAAATGAAATATAGGGGAGGCAGGGGCAGTTACTGACCAAGAATGGAGAACTAATCTGCATTGGAGAGTGGAAAAATCAGCCATTTTTCTCAAAATCATGATCACTTTTGTTATCTTATTCCATCAATGTTCCTTGACTTCTCCCAGTGGATTTTATTTCAACAGTTTTTAAACAGTGTTGCATAGTGAGGGCAAAGTGTCAGTCTTGGCATACTCCATAAAATGGTGAACCAAGCTATCTATATTGAGAACTTTCTGAATAACCAATAGGAAGGGAAACTCCTAACCTTAGACCATGGCTCTGCATACCTATGTTGCGAACATGCTGTTCTCTCCTGTTAGTCTGAGTTCTCCAAAAGTCAGCATTTTAGAGAACTTGGAATCATAACGAAGATGTTTCAGTATCTGGACATGAATGAAGAACCTAAAATGACAAGTTCTGGGCAAAGAGATGTTCACTGTATAAAGGTAGAGAATAGCTTAGCCAAGGCTGAAGCAAAGGCAGTGGTGAATATATGACTATCTAGAGTGATAGAAGGCATGATCTATGGAAATTCAGAACAATGGGAGTTTAGGCAATGGGAGCACCAGAAATATCCTCAAGGAACAAACCAATTTAGTTGTGATCAACCAGTAACCCAACAAGTGCTAGAGGAGAGACAATTACAAATGGACACCTCAGTACCAGATTGAGAGCCATTACTAGGGATCCTACCACCACTAATACCAAAAAAAAAAAAAAAAAAAAAAAAAAAAAAAGGCCTGGGTTTAAAACTTACAGGATGTAATTTAATCCTAGCTTTATCATATTATGACTTGATAGATGTGAACAACTACCTAATATAATGGCTTCCCCTGTCGCCTCATATGTAAAAAAAGTAAAATAAAATATAGAGAGAAAAAAATAGAGAGAGAGAGATAGCTTTATTCTTCAGGACTACAGCAATAATGTTTTGAAATTGCATCCTATATAACATATGGGTCTTTTACATTCTCTATCATTCTTTGAGGCTGAGATGAAGACCTACGGAAGTATTTGACCACCAGGCAATCCCATCTGCAGTACCAGGCCAGGTCTAGGGCAAGAATTGGATTGAACTTTAAATAGTACTTGTGAGGAATTTGATATATATTTGATGAAACAAGTGAACTAACACAATCACTCTTCAATATTAGAAGACCTGTATGATTCAGATTTGCTGGAAATACCAGTCAAAGAAAATGCCATAGAAATGATTTACTTCATTGCTGTTTATGCAGAGGAAAATAAGGGAAAAAAGAGAAAATAACTACCTACTCAGGACAGCTGGTTAGAGACAAGGGTAATATTTAAAACACAGCATTAGCTTCTTTCCTCTTCTTAACACCCTGCTAGTACATAAATATCTCACACTTTTAAAATCCCATGTCTTAGAGATGTGAATTTACATTTACGTGTTTTTAAAAACAATACTGCAATTCGGTCCTCTGGTATTTTTTTTTTTTTCTCAGTATATTCCTAGGAGTTATATCTTTACAAGCTATTAATACATGGATAATGTATTTAAAGGCACTTGGGATGATATGAATTATTTGGGGAAATTTACTTAATCTAAGCCAGTTTCATTCCCTTGCCTAAAAATGAAGATAATTCATACAGAGTTAAAAAATATACATATATATATTGACTAGATTCTCTTTTGTAAAAGTCATGGTAAATTGTGACAACAAGTAGTTCTCCTGTCTTTTCTTTCTTTCTTTTTTTTAAAGATTTATTTATTTAGGCATACAAGAACTAGGGTATAAGCAGAGGTGCCAGGGATGAGAGGATTTGCTGGAGACAGATTGGGGAGATCTGAAATACACTGCTGAGGGAGCAGCAAGCTAGTCAGATAGGTCTGTTGTACCATGTGGGTCACCTCCCTGGCAGGGAACTGGACTCATATTGTAGTGGCTGTGGACAACTTCAGTGTTGTGTTTTAAGCATTTAATGGAGGGCCCTATCTTTGCTTTCTTTTATTAAATTGTGTTTATGGACAGAGAACTGAAGACACAGACGATCATGGAGACAGTATTTCTTTCATACATTATTCTAAATCAGAAAAGTTACCCATATAAGTGAGGAACATCTACATTTTGTCTGAGCTTGTCTGAATAGCTTTTACTTTGCTATTCCTGAATCTCTGAATTGGTGACCTACACATGTGGGTAATATGTCTGTTTCTCTGACTTAAAAAGAAAAAAGAGACCACTGGATCTTATATTTTTGACTTTATGTATATGTTTTACACCATTCTTTTTGTATATTGCATGAATATTTTTCCATCTGGGTTATAATCCCTGTGGATTCCCACAACCAGTTCTCCCATGTGCCATCAACAAAGTCCCATGTGCTCTTTCCTCCTATGTTTTGATTTGAGTTCCCTCCCTCCCCCTTCAGATGTCTCAGTTTATAATTATCTATTGATTTTTGCTTTATTATAGTTATCTTTGTTTCCCTGATCCCTTACATCCTTACATTCCTCCTAAAAGTGAAATCATCTGGTATTTTTTTTTTTTATCTTCCTGCTTATTTCACTGGCAAGATACCTTCCAGCTGAATCCATGTTGCCACAAATGGGATGAATTTATCTTTTTTGATTGCTTACTAATATTCCATTGCATATATGTACCACATCTTCTTGGTCCAGTCATCTATCTTTGCAGATTTGGGTTGTTTCCATAGCTTACCTATTGTAAATAGTGCTGTAATAAACATGGGGGTGCCGGTGACCTTTTGAATTAACAACAAATGTTGGTGAGGATATGGAGAAAAAAGAATTTTTCTGCACTGCTGCTGAGAATGCAAACTGGTCCAACCACTATGGAAACTGTTTAGAGTTTCTCATACTGCTAAAATCGGAGTTTCCATATGATCCAGCAATTCCACTCCTAAGTATCTACCCAAAGTACATAACAACATGAATCTTACTTTTTATGCTGTCCCTTTTCTCCTCCTCTATTTTATATTCATTTGCTTGTCCTTGCTGTGTCTTCTCAGGCTTTTCAACCAAATGCAAATATTAAATAAAGGTTTTCCTCAAACTTCACAGCAAAACAAAGCAATACCTCTGAAGGGGGAGAAGGAAGTTAATGAAGGTCCATAGACATGATGAGGTTAGGCATGTATATTTGGAAGGAGACAGAGAGATCTACTCTTAGACTAAATGGCTAAGACAATGGCAATTTCTCATACAAGTTCTTGGGATAGGGTGGAAAGGAAATCATAGTTTTTGGATTATATTGTTGGTCTGTCCCAAGTCCAGTCTTAGGCAGCCTCAGTACATTCACAAGACAGGGAGATGACTTGATGGCATGTTTGGGGATTTCAAAGTGATGAAAGTCAGTGTTACTCTTCATTTATCCTTGTCCTAAAAAACTTTTTCTTTTTAAATGACAATTGATTTTGACTTCCAAATATCCACCAGGTAAGTTTATGTTTTAGCTACCAAATTAAATATTAAGTGCATAATTTCATAGGGTATATGATTTTCCTCAACAAATATAACAACATAATGTTTTCCTTTGACTCAGAAATTCTATCCAAAAGTATAAAAATACTGGGAAAACAGTAGAGATAGTTATATGGAATACTATTTATTTAAACATTCTTTATACTTAGATAAAATAGAAATCATCATTAAATGTGTAAATGCTGTAGATTATGCAACCATTAAATCAAGGTTTAAAAAGAATTTGTTAACATGCAGACCTGCTTAGACCATAAATTAAGGGAGAAAATTGAATAAAAATGGTGAAAATAAGGCGCTCCCTGGTGGTGCAGTGGGTTAAAGCACAGAACTAAGAAGCTAAAGCCATTTCAGCATGAGTCTGATCCCTGCCCCAGAGTTGACCCACATGGAATGGCAGACCTCTCCTGACTTGCCTGCTGCTCCCCTCAGTAGCGTACTTTGCCAGTCATCCTGTTCTGCTCCCCACTCTGTCTCTGGTGAATCCTTTCACCCCCTTGCACTTCTGGCCTATACCCCAGTTCTGTATGCATAAATAAATAAATATATTTTTTAATGGTGAAAATAAACATTTCTGTTATTTATAGATTTTGGGGGGCAGTAAAATTAGAAAACTACAAGAGTTAAAGATTTTTTTTTAGCTAAAGATTATAGTAGTGAAATTATTGTAATTCTAGGGCCTTGTTTTTAAAGTGAAGATATAGAACTATTGTATTCAAGGGCAAAAGTGAGCAAAGGGGAGTCAAGGTGCTTTGCAAACAACATAGATCATGAGACTATGTGCATAACGAATGATGTCACAGCATCCCTACCTTTATTCATAAGAGGGCAAGCTTTATTTCATTAAAGTTCATCTCTGGCCTGCAGATGTTGGACAAAGGGAAGGTAAAGAGCTTTCTATGAACTAATACATATTTCCTAATACATGAGGCAGAACTAACATCACACCTTTCACAGTATTCCTCTGTAAGCTAACATTGATGACCTTTTTGAAATGTCTTAGGAAATGGCATGAAACAAAGTTCAGAGAATGATACTCTGCCTCATATGTCATTGTATGTCATCATAGGTCAACTTTTTCCAACTGGTGGCAAGCATTATGCACTGTCTTTTTCTAGTGATGGTGATGATTAAGTAATCATGTAAACACAATTTAGTTGAAATAGTAAAGAGGAAATCAGAGCACAAGGTGTTAAATTTTAACACACACAGAAATTCTACTATAGTCACTTTCATGTCAACCACTCCTAATGCTACTAGAAATAAATTCTAGTTGGCAGTCATAACTTATCATAAGTATTTGTCAAAGGCTAGAAAAATGCAATAGAAATTAAGATGGTCCCCTTCATGTTATAAGCCCGATAGGGACAAAAAGACACACGGACAGGTGGAAAGGGCATACAACTTCTATTGGGACTCTTTTATAAAGACATTACTATCTTTCAAAAAGTACACTTTTCAGCAGTAAGATTCAATGGGAGGGGGCATATACATTCACCGTATAGCATGGGTATATACCCCAAATAATTGAAATTGGGCTCTAGAAGAAATATTTGTACACAAGCTTATATGACTAATATTCACAATAGTTAAAATGTAGGAGCAATGCAGTCTTTATCAGTGGGTGAAGAGATATGCAAAGTATGATACATATATATATATAATGTAACACTGTCCAGCCTTAAACAAGTAAGGGTATTCTGACATGTGCTGTAACATGGATCTTACCAGAGGATATAATGCCGTGTGAAATAAGCCTGTCACCAAAAGGTAAATAACTTAGAATTCCATTTACATGATGTGCTTGGAGGGGTCAAAATTATAGAGATAGGACGTGGAATGGTGGTTGCTAGGGTTTGGGATCAGAAAGGAGGAAATATTGTTCAATAGATATAGAGATTCAGTTTTATAAGATCAGCAGAGTTATTGAGCTAGATGGTAGTGGTGTTTGCATTATGGATCTATTTAACATCACTGAACAAAAATCTTAAGGATTACTAGGAGGGTAAATTTTGCCACAATAAAAATGGAAAATATAATACAAAAATGAAAAATTAAGGGAGAAGTAAGACAAAAATAGTGGATGAATCCAAAAGAACACAATTAATAAAAATAAATTAAAACAAAAATAAGTAATATCACTAGGCAATCATTAACAAAGAAGATATAACCTAAACATCATTACTAACTCTGAGAACATTTATATTCAATTCTCCATAAAATAATTGGCAGGTTGTGTAAAAGACATGAAATTACATGCTATTTACAAGAGACAGCTTTAAATATAGGAAAATAAAGTTTGAAAATATATATATATAAAGCAGATACTAACAAAAATCAATATAGTTGTATACGTGTTAATCAAATTAGGCTTCAAAATAAGGATTATCAGGGAATGTGTAGAGACATTTTATAATGTTAAAAGGGAATTATAATCATAATCACATTCATTTGTCTAAGATTATAATTTAAAATATATAAAGCAAAAGCTTGCTGAGCTAAAGGAGATATAGAAACACCCAGACACTCAGAAAAACATACTGACATATTTCTATGCAATACTGATAGGTCAGAAAAAAATTCAGTACATCAGATAGTTGAGCAAAATGATTAGCTAATTGAACCTAAGTAGCATATATCAAAAGCTTCAAAGAAAACTGAAAACGGCACATTCTCAATATTTTCAAGTTTATATACAGACATTTTCCAAATTGACCATATGCTATACCATAAACAATTCTGAACAAATGTTCAAGGATTAAAGTAATATATAATGCCCTAAACATGATAGAATTAATTTAAAAATCAATAAAAATGCACTCAGAAAAGCCCCAGATATTGGGATATTAAGTAATACAGTTAAAAAAAAAACAATGAAAGATAGAAATAAATAAATCAAAATAGCCTGAATATCTGCTAAATGTATTAACAAGAACAAAATGATGAAAATAAGAGCAAGACCCAAAGGTGTGATAAATATGCATCTAAAACAGAATATGTACATACCATGTAGAAAGTTAGATTGAGATTGACTGTGGAAGGAAGGGAAAACACAAATTACTGGTGTCAAGAATGGGAAAATCACTAGAATCCTACATACATTAAAAACCAAAACATTTTATTAGCAATATTATGACAATTCATTAAAAAATTTGAATAAATATTTTGAAAACCATAAATACCAATGGACACAAATAGAACTTTTCAAATCTGAGAATGTTATATCTGTTAAATTGATATTATATTTAAGTAAAACTTTTCCTACAAATAAAACACCAGGCCCAGATGGCATTATTTGTGAATTATTTCAATACTTAAAGAATAAATAGCATCAGTCTTACACAAAATTATATAGAAAATAGAAAATGAAGAAATGCTCCCAAGCCCTTCCTTAAGAGTTTTTAAAAATATATTTATGTATACGAGAACTGGGGTGCAGGCCCGGTGTGGGCTGTGAGAAGATTCCCCAGAGACAGAGTGGGGAGCAGAACAGGCCGACTGACAAAGTACACTGCTGAGGGGAGCAGTGGGTGGGACAGGAGAGGTCTGCCGCGCCATGTGGGTCACCTCCAGGGTCAGGGATCAAACTCATGTTGCAGTAGCATCAGACAGCTTCATGGTGGTGCCACCATGGAGGGTCCTTAGTGATTATTACAATGCTTTTATATCAAAGCCAGAGAAATTTAAAAAAGGCAGCTTAAAGGCAATCTCTTCCATGTACTTAAATGAAAATATCTTAACAAAGCATTTTCAAACAAATGCTAATAGGGAATCACCATTGGTAGCCTAGGAGTTAAGTCACAGCTCTTTTACCTCTGAGGCCTGAGTTTTATCCCCAACCAGGGAGCTGACCCACATACGAAGCAGCAGACCTCTTTCGTCTCTCCTGCTGTATTTCACAAGATCCACCTATTCTGTTCCCATCTACTCTGGTGAATCTTCTCACCCCTGAACTTCTGGACTATACCCCAGTTTTACACAATGTCAAATAAATAAAATCTTTAAAAAACACAAACACTACAATATTTTATTTTTTCAGGAGATTTATTTATTTATGCACATAGAACTGGGGGACAGGCCAGAGGTGCAGGGGCAGTGAGAGGATTCACCCAGAGACAGAGTGGGGAGCAGTACAGGCTGAGTGACAAAGTACATTGCTGAGGGAAGCAATGAGTAAGACATGAGAGGCCTGCCCGGGCTGGGGGGCTTGAACTATCTGAATTGGCTTTGGCTAGCTTGCAGTGCTGTGCCCTAACCTCTTGTGCCAACAGGAAGGACCTACATTATTTTAAGAAAAGTATATATGAGATTTTATTGGAGATTGTCCCTGAATGTAAGATAGCTTAACATTTGTGCTTCAAACAATGCAATTGAACTCATTAAAGAATAAAGGAGATGCAACATAAAAAAAAATGTCTTTTATAAATTCCCTACTCATTTATTATATGAACTCTCCATGAACTAGAAATAGAAGAAACTTGATCTGATAAAGAAATTCTACAAACATTTAAGATAACATCTTATTTTGTTAATTTATTAGAAAATTTTCCCCAGAGATCAGGACTCAGAAAACAGTTTCACTATTGTTGCTCTTGATTAATGAAAATGATAAGGTCATTACATTTAAAGGTTTGCGTCCTCTGAAAATTTATATTGAAATCCTAACCTCTAGAAGTTATGATACTATGAAAGGAATCAGTGCTCATTTTTTTTTTTAAGATTTATTTATTTTTGCATACAGAACTGGGGTACAGGCCAAAGGCACAGGAAAGCTGAGAAGATTCACCACAGTCAGAATGGGGAGCAGAACAGGCAGATCCACGAAGTACACTGCTGAGGGGAGCAGTGGGCAAGACAGGAGAGATCTGGTGTGCCATGTGGGTTAGCTCCAGGGCGGGGATTGAACTTGCACTAGGTGACCACACCTTAGTTTAGCAGTGTTCTAACCCACTGTGCCACCAAGGAGGAATAGGATCAGCGTTCTTATTGAGTCACCTAGCTTACTCCAGGAAAACACAACAAGAAGTCCAGAACTCAGCAAAGGATCCTCACTTAACCATGCTGTCCCGTTACTTCAGATCCCATCAGAGAAATAACTTAATTTTGTTTATAAGCTATCCAGACTGGATTATGTTATTAGAGTGCCCTGAACAGACTTCAGACAAGGATCTAAATATTATATTTTTTATTATATGTAACATGCACATAAAATATAAGACTATACATTATATATATTCAATTATGTACAAAATGTACAACACATATAAGAAAAAAGAAAGGGAAAATATTTATATAAAGGTAGAAAAGGAAGAAATAAAAGTTTCCATTTTTGTTTGTGAGAACTTTAAAAAAATCATAGAACCCATGTTAATCTGTGAATTAAGAACTATAATAGACACCCAATCGTATATTACATTTTCTACATAAACAAAATGATTAGACTGTAAACAGGACAAATAAATATTTATGATAGTATCAACATAACATTAAATAAAAAGGAAAATGTGAGAATGTGGTTTTTACACAGTATGTGAGTATAACAGTAAAACCTAAATATCAATAAATATATGATAAAATGGAATGATCCATCCTTTAATTATACATACTCAGCAAGAACTTTAATGTTTTATTTTCTCTTTTTTAAAATCTACTACATTATATATATAAATTAAATGGATCTCAACAGTCAAGCTCTCTGAAAGAACATCATAGATAAACTACCAGATATCAGGGCAATAAAATGACATGCAAATTAAGCCCACAGTCAACGCTTTTCCAGTGTGAGGTTAATAAAAAGTGGAATAGCATATAAACCTTCTCTAAGTAACATGGAAAACAGCAACAAGCACAACTACTTAGTTAAAGGAGCATGAATTATGGCAAATTCAACATGCAGGGCACTAGGAAAATGCATGTATTTTCAATTAGTAGTAAACATGCATTCCTATATCCACAGCAGAAAAATGAATTTATACTCTGACTACACCATAAACAAAATCAGTCCCAGATGCTCTATAAATCTAAATGTGAAAGACAGAACATTAAAAATTATAGAATACAACATGTAATTTAATTAATTTACTACTTGGTATAGGGAAAAATACTATTGCAACCAATGTTAATCATGAAAGAAAAGTTTAATAAAGTTAACTACATTAGAAATAAAAATTTCAACTTGCATCAAAAAAATATATCTCTAGAGCTGAAAATGGAAGCTACCACGTAAGAAAAGGCATTGACAAAATAGAAATTTGGCAGAGAGAACATACCTAGATTCTTTATAACATATAAAAATCTCACAAATGAATAATAAACAGAGATATTACCCAATTTAAAAGAGAAAGGAGGGAAGGAGAATGAGAGGGAAGGAGGGAATTGGCAAATCATTAAATAGACATTTTATAAAAAATATATATTCAAGCATATTGCACATTTTATGGTGTTTGACAGCTGTAATGACAAGTGTCTATCATTACAGTATCACACAGAGTAATTTCACTGCTTTAAATATCCCCTCTGCTTCTCCTGTTTATTCCTCTCTCTTTCAATACATTGGAAAATACATCTTTCACTGTCTCCACATTCGTGCCTTTTCCGGATTGTCATGAACAATAGGAATCATATTAAATGTTGCCTTTCCTGGCCTTTTCATTGACTAATATACTTTTAGATATCTTCTATGCTTTACATTGATACAAAGATATAAACACAAAAACTAAAATTATATAAAATTTCTAGAAGAGCCCTCTCCACCCCCCCCCATGGAGCAGTGGGTTAAAGCACAACACTAAGTAGCTAAAGCCAATTCGCCATGAGTTTGAATGCCACCCTGGAGGTGACCACATGGAGCGCCAGACCTCTGCTGGCCCATTCGCCACTCTCCTCAGCAGTGTACTTCATGAATCTGCCTGTCCTGCTCCCCACTCTGTCTCAGGTGAAGCCTCTCACTGCCTGTCCCCCACTTCTGTGTGCATAAATAATTCACTCTTTAAAAACAATTTCTAGAAGATTCCATAAATATATTTATTTAATTAGGATAAGCTGAAGTTTTCTACACAGGAAAACAAAACCATGTGCTTATACAAGGAGGAAAAAAAGAATCAATAGAAAATGATCGATATTAAAATATTTTGCTCTGAAAGCAAAACAACACTGAACATGCCACAGTAAGAATGGGCAAACAGTTCAGAAACTTCATAAGAAATGATGAATAATATTTTACAATATAATAATAAATACATTAAATAAATTTAGTACTTGTAGTTAAAAACTATAAAATAAAATAGAAATGAGATTTCTCTACAAGTACTCAAATTAACAAAACTTTTAAAGCTGACAGAAACTAGGGCCCTCCCTAGTGGCACAGTGCGTTAAACTGCAAGACCATAAAACTAGCCAGCGCAGCCACTGCAGCACAAGTTTGATCCCTGACCAGGGAGCTGACCCACTCTCCTGTCTCCTTGCTGCTCCCCTCAGCAGTGTACTTCGTAGATCTGCCTGTTCTGCTCCCCAGTCTGTCTCCAGTGAATCCTCTCACCACCCTGAACCTCTGACCTGACCTGGCTCTGTATGTATAAATAAATATAATCTTTGTAAAAAAATAGTGTTGTCTAAGATATATGTAGAAATTGGAACATGTATATGTTGCTGGTAGAAATTAAATGTGAAATGGCCCATTAATTTTCAATACTTGAATTATTCTTGTAGACTAAGCTGTGTGTACTCTGATACTCTGTGATCTTAGAATTAAACTTCTAGGAATTTACCCAGTAGAACTGAACACATATGTCAGGCTTACTTATTTTCTGAATGCCCATGGTAGCATGAATATAGAAAAAAACAAACAAAACCAAAAACAAACAAACAAACAAACAAAAAGAAACAACACCTATCTATCACTTAACTGAAAAAAAAAAATGACTAAATTGTGATACATTCAGATAGTGTAATACTACTCAGTGGTAAAAAGGTAATAGATTGCTGGGGAGAGGGGGTTGAGTAACAGGTGATTCTGGGTACTTATAACAGAGGATTGGTGAATATTTCATATAGTAGTGTTATTCCAGTGAAATGTAAAACATAAATGAAATGTTTTGTTTTTTTCTTTTTAGAAATATGTATTTATTTATGCAGAACTGAGTACAGGCCAGAGGTGCTGGAGGATGAGAAGATTCACCAGAGACAAAGTGGGCAGCAGAAGGGGCAGATTGATGAAGTACACTGCTGAGGGGAGCAGCGGGCAGGTCAGAAGAGGTCTGCCATGCCATATGGGTGAGCTCCCTGGCCAGGGATTGAACTCGTGCTGCAATGGCTTCAGAGAGTTTCTTAATGTGGTGCTTTAACCCGTTGTGCCACCAGGGAGAGCCCCAATGACATGATTTTTTTTAAGCAATTTTATTTGACTCTGAATCAGTACTAAATTTTGGGAGGCATGTCAGTCAATAAAGTAAAAATAGAATAAAAGAATTTGTGCAGGTATACTAGTGATTGGTAAAAAGAATGGAGTGAATCACAGATTATCTGTATTTGCATCCATAAAAAATTTAGGACACACACAGGCAGATAGATAAACATAAATGTAGCTATAGATGCAAATATAGAGAGATGATATAGATGTAAATGTGTATATATATAAAATACAGATGTAGGTATTGGTATAGGCATTATAAAGCTTTCACATGGATGTTGAATCACCCATGAGTATAGAGAATTTAGGGAATGTTATTCAATTTAACAGTTATGCTATGTTTGAGGGAACATGTGGGAGATCAGAACCTTATTGTCTTAGGGACATAGCAACAATAGCCAGACAAGAAGAGCACAGTGGCAAAGCCCATAGTTCAACCTCTCCTTAGTTTCTTACCAGATGTTGTCCTTAACCATTCACTATAGAGATTAACATACTTTTGGCCCCTTATCTGAGATATCAATTGGTAATCAAGGATACAGCTAAACAGAATAACATTTGATTTTGTGAGCTAATGTGGATCCAGTGGTTTGACTTATAATAAAAACAAATCTATCTAGGGCTTGGTTTCTAGAAACACCATACGTATCAGAAAGTATTTTTCTATTAATCTGTGTAAGACCAAACTGACTGTAGATGAGAGACATTCTGTAGGGGAAGAGTAGGGGAAGGACTGTGATGGGTGGGAAGAGCGCGAGGGACTCTGGTGATGGTCACAGGTGAACTGGTGGTGTAATTTCACGAGTAAACCCATTGTATAAAAACAAAGGATGATGTAATGAATATATTTAAAAAAATAAATAATGTCCATTAAATTTCAGGGTACTACTAAGAAAAAAAAAAAAAAACTCAGACTGGTAAACTGACTGTAGCTATGGAAATTGGAGAGACTAAACAAACTATTGAGCTCTCTCAACACCTTTAGGCTAAACTGAGCAACACTGAGGAAACTTTTTTCATGAATCAAATTTTCATGTTAAGATGGAAACATTGACTCTTTGGCTACTTTGTGAAAACTCCAAACCTATCACAGAGATAATTCAGTCAGTGAATGTTAAATTCCTGGGATAGTTTACAATTTGCTTTAGGAAATTAGGAGCATCATCCTTAATCCTAATTGAGGTAGCACATAAAGAATTGGAGGAAGATATCAGGAACCACAGGTTATGGATTCTAAATCTAGTTTTGACACCCAACTAATAAATCAGAATGAGTTAAGACTGTTGGCAGCAAATGCCATCATTTGTAAAGAAGAACTAATGAGGTTTACTTCATAGGGGAATTACAAAGATTAAGCACATTGTGAGTCATATATTGCTATGGGACTCAAAAAACAACAAATAATGTTAGTTTTTCTATTAAATTATTTAACACTGATGGTTTCCTTACTAGGTACATGCCAGATGTTATGCTGATATTCAAAACATCTACGTTTCTCTATGTAAGAATATTATAATGACATGCAAATAGCAAAAGAAGTAATCAGCAATTAATTAATTACAGTACATAAGTCAACACATATATAATGGGAAAAATAAATGACTGTGCGATTAATACTCATAAAATTGATTGGGCTATTTCAGCTACATTGGATTGTTTGCCACATATCCAACCTAAATAAAATGCAGGATCAAGTTATGTGGTGGTTCAAGGGAACAATATACCAGGTGGAGAAAATATTAAAACATTTTACTTGAAATATAAGCCATGAGGGTGTCTCTGCGAATAGTCCCTTAGACTAGAATGTGATTAATAGTTAAGCGGGATCAGAAGCAGGTGAGATATTAATGATGATTACAGTGATACTGACAAGAAATAATGTTAGTTTTTCTATTAAATACATTTAATAGTACATTTGAGTAGTAAGAAGGTAATAGGGGAGTTGTATTCATATTTTCAATGCTTTTCTGAAGCTACAAGAAATAAATTGCTTGTGGATTGGATTACATTTATGAGACAAGTGCAGGAATAAGTGTTGCCTAGTAAATATATGACTTAGTCAAATAGTGAGTCATTTATTAAGAAGGAGATTGAAAAGGTGACCCACTAAAGCAATACTTAGGGTTAAATTTTATAATGTCTAAGAACTCCTAGGGAATTAAAAGGTTTAAATGAAATTAGATGATGCATAATTCCTCTTAGTGCTGTATAGCTTAAAAGAGCTAATTATGAAATTAATGTAAATTAATTGTAAAGTAACAAGAATAAGTTAAGGAAAAAAAAAGCAGTGACCATAAATCTACTTCCTAAATTCAATTTCTATAAAGGATGTATAGATAGATAAATCAGTAGTTCTAAGCATAATAATATGTTTATACATTCACTTCAGTTTAATTATAAATACAGACATACACACCTGCATATATTTTTTAAAAATGGGATAATATTGTTAATTCCATGAATACATTCATCTATAGATGTCGCTGGTCATTCATACTTCTTATTAAACTTAAATTAATTAACAGTGTGGTAACATTTATTGCCATTGTATTAATAGGGTTTTTAAACATCCAGATACTCATAAAATTTATAATTTTCATGGTCTCCCTCCCATCCTTATATGTGGAAGCCAATCAAGTGCTCTCACGGACAAATTTGAGGACATAAAGCTGATAAAGACAACTTTAACTCTAGCAGAAGATTAAAAAATATATATTATAATAGCCTTTTTTCCACATACTATTGACTTGAGCTGTGAAATCCATTGTAACATGAAAATTTTAAAAACCTTGCAGACCTTGAGGGAGGTATTTCATCAAATGCTTCTGTTCAAGCAATAGCACATACAAATAGAATGCATGCATTTATTTATTAAATATCAGTGCAACATGTAGTTATTCCAAAGTCATTCATTTTATATAAGATTTTATGTCTTGTCCCCTCTTCCAATTTAACTTTGCCACTCTGTTTCTGTAGAATTATTTTTGAAATAATGGCTATGTATGTGCATATAACAGCAGTATACTTTAATTTCACATTGCATTCATTACCCAAGGCAAGGTCACGATGAATTAAAAAGTAAACCATATTTTGAAAATCCAATATCTTAATGTTTTAGTTAACTATTCACTTTCATGTCTGTTTGTGTTATTCACAAATGTGTGATTTATCATTGTAAAGGAAGGAAACAAAGCTGAAATGTGGGGTGTTCTAATTAAGACAAAATTAGCATCACAGTGCATGAAGTTGATCAAACCATTCCTCGGTGGTATAGTTCCTCTGTGATGAGTTTTAAGGACTGGACTTAAATACTAGTTTCATTTTAGAGATATGACCATGAACTTAAAACCAGAGAATTAAAATGTTTAACTGTAACATGAGAGCAGTAATAGCTCAAAGGCATTGAAATAAAATATTAATTGAATAAACACTTTCAATACATTTGGTAAACAACATATAAGTGAATGCATCAGTGAATTCAAATTCAGGAAAGGCTTCCTGAAGGAGATGATATGAATTATGGAATTAAGAATGATTAGAGGTTAACTTGATCAATAAAAATGTGGGTGAGGCCCTCCCTGGTGGCGCATTGGGTTAAAGCACAGCACTGAGAATCTAAAGCCGCTTCCGCATGAGTTCGATTCCCGCCTGCCCCGGAGGTGACCACATGGTGTGGCAGACCTCTCCTGACCCCCCCGCTGCTCCCCTCAGCAGTGTACTTCGTCTATCTGCCTGTTCTGTTCCCCACTCTGTCTCTGGTGAAGCCTTTCACTGCCCCTGAGCCTCTGGCCTGTACCTCAGTTCTGTATGCACAAGTAAATATATCTTTAAAAAAAAAATGTGGGCGAAGGAAAAGGAGTTTTAGGCATGAAAAGGAATGAACATACAGAGTACGTTACATTAGAATATACCACTAGGGCCCTACAACGAGGGTTCAATGCAGACTGAGCCTGCAGCCTGCAGTAGGAAGCTTGCTGAGAATGGTCCCTTGCTGAGTGGCTATTAGTAGGTTAATAAGTAAGTCAAGGTGAACAGCTTTGTAATACAGAAACCAAAATGGTAAAAACACCTTACTTAGCTTAAAGTTTTTTTGGTCCTTATTACTAATAGTTCTCTTGTATCTGATGTTAGAGCCTTAATGTTTAGAAATCAGTGGGACAGGATCTTGATGTTGTCTTTTTTTTTTTTTTTCCTGTTAAATCCTTACAGTTCTAGAGGATGTTGCATACACAATGGAATACTAGTCAATGATCAAAAGATATAAGCACACCATTTGTGGCAAGATGGACAAAACGGAAGAGATCATGCCAAGTGAAATAAAACAGATGGAGAAAAATAAATACCAGACATGTGGTATTTGTGAAGTATAGAGGAAATTGTCAGATAAACTTTAAGACCGACCCTTGAGAGCTGAGGGCAGAGCTAAGGCACCCAGAGGAGAAGGGTTGGAGGAGAGTATAATGGGCTGTGGAAGAGGACTCTGGGTTCTGGTGGTGGGAGAGTTACGGTGACCTCACCTGAGAGGAGAACTCCTATGCTGTCAGAACATTAATGGATGTAAAACAAGTAGAAATCCATTTAATAATAATAATAATAATAATAATAATAATAATAATATAATACAAGCCACAACATGCAAAATTTAGGATTCTTAAAAAGGTATTTGACTATCTAGGTGATATGTCGCTGTTTCCTTACATAGTTGCCTCTGAAGGATATCTAGCCCTACTTCTTATAACTCAAATTTATCCTTTTTTTGGTCTGTCAGGTAATTATTCCCAAATTCAATAAAATCCTGCCATCAATTTATTTTAAATTTTAATGTTACCGACATTTCTTTTTTCATTAATTTTCTCTATTTTAACACTTACAGAATCTATCGTTAGAGAAATAGATTCTCTCAACAATATTTGCACCTACAGGTCATTGACTTATAGAGACATATTCCAGCTATGATAACACTACTTTCAAATGTGTTTACTATTGTTTTTTCCTGATTGAGAAAATTCCCCAAGCAATGGAAATACAAAAATAATTAAATGTACTAATATTGGAATAGTAATTTTAGGAGTTCTGGTTTCTAAATTGTTTCTTCCAATACATAACGCTGACATGTCACTATAATGAAATGAAATGAAATAGGTCACTCCTAACCCAACAGAGTTCAATTTAAAGCAATGAGAGAACATACAGGTTATAGGGTGTATATTTCCCTATTTTTAGTGACATAAATCAGTTAATATTCCAAAGACTGAGTATCATTGTTTGCAAATTTTAGAAAGACAAAATTTTAGCATACTGACAACTGCTATATCTCCACTCATCTATTCAGCAATGAATAAATACTCTACACTTCCATAAGGAGTCTCAAATTCTGAAGGAATGGGAATCTGCCTGGTGCTGGTTGTGCATGTGTATATGTGCAAATATTTACCATCTCTGAAGGAGTAATATGCAAGATGAAATAATAAGTAATCCATTTCCATAGCTTCCATCTGACTAATCAAGGAAAGAGCAGACCAGTCCAAGGAATTACGAAGCAGGACAAAGGCAATTGTATTTTAGTTCACGTCTCGCATTATGTTCATGCTCAAAACTGCAAAAGGATAGTGCGGCCCCTACCATGATCAATGGTAAATAATAAGCACTCTCATAACTTCTCTCAGTAGAGGCTGCCCCCATAGTTTATATTCTCACCTCCATGATAGATAAAGGTGGGATGGAATTTGACCTTACTGGCTTATTTTCATTTCATCCTATTTAGGTACATTGACTATTGAAACCAGTTAGTGGTCCAAGGCTGACATATGCAGCTTATCAGAGTGGAATTGGTCATGGCAAAGACACATGAAGAGGCTGAGGATAAAGGTCATGGTAAAAACCCAGACTAATTCCCAAGTACGTGATCCAGTATATGCTGATTTTGAGGCATTAGACTGCTTTAAAATCCATTTACTAGTTTTGTGTACAAAGGTTCCAGAAAGTTATATGCGACTGTCATCTGGGTTGGCATTGTGGGTATGTGACATGCCAGATAGTAGAGATTTAATTAACAAGTGTATGGAGGTACAAATAAGAGTGTTACCTGGCATTTGATTAATTGATGTGGAGTTTTAGAAATGATCTTGTCTCATGTCTAGTACTCATGTCCATTTAAGATACTATATGGAAGTTCAGTTAATTTCCTTAAATTAGTTGAATGCTAGTTTCTTTCTTTGTAAGTTGAGGCTAGTAACACTCAGGCTGTCTTTTTTTTTTTTTTTTTCCATTAGCATTGTTTTAGACACATTGTAATATAGAGGAAAAACATTATACAAACATGATATCATTGCTATTACTGAATTATATATCCTCTTTCATGTTTGTAAATTTGAATGTGTGAGATCTTATTTAAGATGCTCAGGACACTTATGCAAGTCCAAAGTGCTATTATTGGTGAGTTCTTTTATACAGTGATTTTTTCCCCATTTACATGTATTTATACCATTATTAATCATGAAATCACTTGGAAGTTGTTAAGGTTTTAAAAGCCGCAAGACAAAAATTATATTATTCATAATTATAATGTATACTTGGGCTATAAATAAACACAGAACATTTTTTTTATAATTAAAAAGTTGTAGTTATGGGCCCTTCCTGGTGGTGCAATGTGTTAAAGCACAGCACTGCAAAGCCAGCTACACTGATTCAGCACAAGTTCAATCCTGTCCAGGGAGCTGGCCCACATGTACTAGCAGACCTCTCCTGTCTCATCTGCTGCTCCCCTCAGCAGTGTACTTCATCAGTCTGCCTGTTCTGCTCCCTACTCTGTCTTTGGTGAATTCTCTCATTCTCTGCACCTCTGGCCTACACCCCAGTTCTATATGCACAAATAAGTCAATCTTTAAAAAATGTGTACTTATGAAAGTAGGTGTAAAAGTGTGTGTTTGCATGTATGAATGACTGTGTGTGTCCATGTGAGTTTACAGTGTATAGAAATTACTTACAGTCAGTAATAATGATAACACAAACATACTTACAGTCAGTAATAATAATAAACATTCACCTCTCCCAATCAATAGCGCTTTTGAAACACATAGAAGGGGTTTATGATTAAATATTTGCTAAGAATATTTAAAACTATAGAATAAATAGACAGAATTAATCAGATGGCTTACACCTACTGGTAGAGGTCATTAACTACTGTGATTAACTGGTAATTGGGTTGACTCAGAATATGAAAATAAATATTTCTAGCTGGATTACCTATGCCCGAAGGAAAAGGTCATTTTGAACTAAATGTATTCAATACCTACACCAGTTAAATATTGCATGAGTATCATTCAAAGGTGCTCGTTTAGCAGGAAGCCTGTGCAGAGGAAACGACTTCCATAGGTAAAATGATGAGCTCATTTAATCAGCTTCCAAAACCTTGACAGGGATGAATCTTCTATTAGGAAACCAGGAAACTCCTCCAAAGCAACACATGGTAGGATGTTGTCCGCCATTTTAATATAGTTTTTCTTTTTATTGCAGTTATTGCATGCCTCCTACCCTAACGCATTGTGCGTTCATTGTTATCTGTAATCTAGTGAAAACTAAGTAATGCTATATTTAATAATATAAATAATATGTATTGAGTGAAAAAATACATGTGAACAATTCTGCTAAGCATCTTGCATGTCTGACCATTTAAAATGAACCTAGCGTTAGGTCTCTTAATATTTGAACCACAGCACTAACTTGGTAAAATTTACAGTGCCAACATGTGGTAGTACTGAAATTTGCACCCATCCGCTCATTCCAGAAGTCATAGTCATAATTAGGTAGTCATTTCTTACACCCATTTTTTCTTTGTGATATCTGGATATAATGAAAACAGCACCAGAACTTGAGTAAAGATAATGTGGGTTGGTGGCCTAATCTTACCATTTTTCACTTCCATGAACTTGTCACTTAATGTTACCAATTCAAGTCTGGTTGTAGTATGGCACTATCAGAGCCAGGATCGCTCATATAACTATGTTGTATCCTTGACAGATTAATTGTTCATTAGTGGAAAAAAACAAAAATACTTCATGTGTAGAATATGAAACGAGTTAATATTTCTGATATTTTCTCATTTGTAAATTAAATACTAAAAAACTTATCTTACTGCTGCAATGATAGTTCAAGGTAATGGCTGTGGAAGTAATTATCATTGTACCTGGCACATAACTCTTACCAGTGAAATACTAACACTTCCTAGAAACAATGGACACAATTAAAATTTGAAATATGTTTACACATATGGATATCTGAAAAACCATGATTTCTCAACCTAGAATTATTTTAATGTGCTCTCTAACATATCAAGGGAAGACAGAGTGTCTGCTAAGACCAGAGACTAGTACTCTTTACTAATTTTTCACGTATGAGTTACCGGAACCAATTCTATGGGCTGAAATGTGGCAAATTATGTCTATTAAGAGGATAGAACTTAATTAAATGATCCCTTAGGACTGCCCAAGCTCTGCAGTTCTAAAGTAATTAGGATAATGAAAACTATAATAATAACAATAATGATGATTCCGGTTTGATGATAACAAATAACACATTGTATTGTTCAGTAAATGCTAATTACTTTACATGAATTAGCTCATGAAATTATTAGACAAGTCTGAGTCAGATACTATCCTTCACATTCTACATAGGAAAGAAGTATGTCCTAGGTAAGTTAATATAGGCAAAATCTTGAGAACAGAAAAGCAGATCTAGGGTACAAATCCAGCTACTTCTGACTCCGAAGCCATCATATAATAAGACCTCTTTTCTGCAGAAACACTTGCCAGTGACTGATAAATATCACTCTGGGTACTAGCAGTACTGGAATAAAATTCTGTTCTTT
>NW_004567129.1:20508305-20528783 GCF_000260355.1 Condylura cristata | reverse complement strand
TTATCTAGTAAAAAATGAAGTACAATTTTGAAAAGATAAGTACAGCCCCTGTTTCTTGTAATAATATTATATGCAATATCAGACACAGAAACAACCCAAGGGATTAAATTAATGAGTTAATAAATAAAGAAGTTGGGTGTTTATTACATATAACAGAACATTATTTACATATTTATTTATTCACATAAGGACTGGGGTACAGAAATAGGTGGAGGGGTTGTGGGGTACAGAAATGTGGGAGCATTCACCAGTGTCAGAGTGCAGAGCAGAACAGGCAGTTTGACAAAGTACACTGCCGAGGGGAGCAGTGGGCAAGACAAGACCTCACCACCTGCGCCAGGTGGGTCACCTCCCTGGCTGGGGATTGAAGTTGTGCTGAAGCTGCTGTGGCCAGCTTTGTAGCGCTGTGCTTTAGTTTAACCTGTTGCACCACCAAGGAGGATCCTATTACATATAACAGAACATTATTTAGCCATGTAAAATGAAGCAAAAAAAAAAAAGTAGAATCTTGCTATTTCTGACAAAAAGAAGCTTGAGGGCATAATGCTAGTTGATATAACTCAAATGTAAAAGATAGACTTTATAATCTTATATGAATATGGAATCTAAGAAACAGACAAAAGAAAATGGTAAACTCTCAGATGTTGAGATTATTTTAGTAGGTTATTAGAGGTAAAGGATGAGTAAAATGGACTGAGGTCAAAAGGCACAAACTAACAGTTTTACAATAAATGACTCATAAATATGTCATGCACACCAAGATGACTATAGATAATAATACTGTACTGCATATTTGAAAGTCGCTAAAAGAAAATGTTTTTTCATCATACACACAAAAAAACTAATTATGTCTGGAAGGTGAATGTTAACTAGATTTATTAGAGAAAACATTTTGTAATACATACAATTATCAATTCAATATATTGTATGCCTAAATGTAATGTAACATTAGATATCAATTATAACTCAATTAAAAAACATAAATTTAATAGTTAATCAAACATTTGTTATATTTATATAATATATCATGGTATCCAGGAAGATCTCTACATGTGTTTTCTCCTTTCTCCACATATCCCTGAGAAACTGATATTTCAAATGAGGAAACTAAGGCATGTGAGTTTGAGTAACTTTCCCAGGGTCAAATATTAACTGAGAGAATAGATTTACCTAAATTTGTTTGACTCTGCAGACAACACAATTTTTAAAAATTGTGATGATGACCTTTGCCATGTCAATGATACCTACATTAGCTGAGAGTGGTTAATCTCAGGCAAGTAATTTCCATGCCAGTTGAGTTACACAGACTTTTGTAGAAGCAGCATCTGGGAATGGGATTTTTTGTGAAAGTATTTTTTTTAGGGTATGCTCCCAGAAAAAGGATAAAAGATTTACTCTAAATTATTTTTCTCTTTCTTCCCCCTTCACTTTCTTTCACACACATTCATGCGTCGGCACCACAACACAGAACACTCACATTTCCCATATGTACTCAAAGCTTTGCCCCAAGTCCAAATTTTGGCAGTGAAAAGTCTCATCACTTAATTTAAATCAGTGAATTAGTAACCTCCTTTGGTCCATAAAGAGGACAGAAACATATATATTTACTACAGGACACGTATCAATCCTTATACTTCATATAAGAGCTAATTTTCAACAAAAATGAATGGATCATCATCTGAAATAAACAAACAAAAAATACCTTCATATGTATTCTAAAATGAATGTCTCCAATGCCAGCAGATTACAGCTGCCGGCAAAACAGATCTGTAAACTCTGTTAATAGTTTAATGTAGTTTGTATTATTTAAAACCATAGTTGTCCTGAGAGGCAGAAGATGTTTTTCTTATTTCTCATATGAGAACTCAGAAAACCAAATAATGCACCTGAGGTCACACAAGTGCAGCAGCCAAGTCACATTTCAAGTGTTTTACTGCACCAGGCAACCTCACATCCTGGCTGTCTTAACAGATCCAATATATCCAGGGGAACTGCTGTGGGAGTGTGAGAGTGTGTTCCTTTTATGATTCTCCCTATCCTTCCTCCTACATTAAAACAGGGTCAAGAAGGACAGCTCTGGCCACAGCAGGCTCCTTTTAAGGAGCTGCGCCAGGGTTCCCCAGGAACCATTCATCTTCCCTTCCATACCGGGAGACCATCCAGAGCCTGCCACTCTCACTGCCAGACTGTTTAGATAAAGATCTCACAGATAAGCCTTTTTTCTCTCTTCTTTTCTACTTGCGCCCCCATCCTGTTTCCCTCTGCAATTTTCAAGGAATGAATCTCTGATAAGGGCAAGAATTTTTAGATAGAAAGAATTTCCACGGGTTCATTTAAAGTCTACACAACGCTCAAAATTTCAATTTCACTACCGCATAGGGAGCACCTGCTATGAGCCAAGTACCAGAGAAGATTTGAAAATAAAACAGGAAGGGGCGACTTTATGCTGAGAAACACTAAGGGCTTATTTTAAAAAATAATAATAAACCCCTATAAAGAACAGTAAAACTATTTCTTAAAGAGCTAGGGGTTACTGAGAATTTACCACTACTCTCTGCTCTATAAATGTTTCCTCATCTAACTCATTTAACAATTCTGCTAGGTATGTACTATCATTGGTATTTTACTATTGAAATACTGAGACTCCTGGCTAAGCAGTCATTCCCCCATGGGATCTAAACATAACTTCTTTGACTCTTCAACACTCTTTTTCATCTGTTTTACAGTGCAGTAAGAGATAATAAAACATTGAATGGAAGGGTATATTTAAGCATACTAAAATGCTACCCAAGGCATCTGAATGTGGAATTATGAATTCTATTTTGCACTATGCTCTTCATAATAGGATTGTCAGGTGTTAGTATCCTCAGGCAAGATGTCAATACAAGTCACAGGTCATGAACGTTCATTTGTTTGTAGTAGCTACAGTCCTGTACTCTAGGGGAGCAGGGAACAGGTGTCCGAGTCAAGCAAGAAATTATTGAGGAGGCAGAGAAAGATGCCTAGAGTCAGTCCGATAGACATGGAAGGTCACTGTCAGTGTCCATAGAGAATAGAAAGCGGGAAGAAAAATAGAAAATAGCTGACTGGCAGCTCAGCACTTCAAAAGATGATACAACTGACAGTTTAAGAGCTTAAACTCTTGGGTGTAAATTAGCTGAGTTCAACTCCTCTGTCTGCGGTTGCATCTTGGTCCCTATATGGGTTTTCTAAGATAGTTACCACTGACGGCATCAGTCCCTCATCATCACTTTTATCATGAGTGATCAAATATATATCATGGTGCTTAGCATTGCATGAGCATTTGAAACACTATGGAATAAGTCTGTTAATGTATCTCATCTCTTCTCTATTTTACTTAGAGTAGTTCTCCCTCCTCTCTATTTTGAAGGATCAAACTTTAGGGTTTCCAAGTACCTGCGGTCATGGGAAATGGAAGAGATAGATAATTTAATGTATGAGAGGGAGGTAAGGGCACCTATAGCATACTGAGTAAAATTTCCCATTTTAATTCCATTTTTCTGTGCACAGAGATAAATTACTGGGACCACTTGGGAAATGGAATCATTTACTTTTACGCATTTATTTTGATAGCACTGATTCCCTGATATTGGTCATTGTATCTTCCAGGTGTGAGGGTGGTGGAGGGAAGGACCTTCCAGACTTTCAGGAGCATGGATGTTGTTGCAGAGCTGTAAACTATGCTGAAGAGCCAGCCAGATCTCATCATAACAGCCGCAGAAGGACAGTGATGGGTTTGGCAAGTATCATCCCAGCATCTAATATGTAAAAGGAACATATTTCTGTCTCCCTGAAAGACTTCATGGGAAGCTAACGATGGTTCTGTCTCTCCTTCCCCACAGCAGTAAACTGCAGTGGGATGAATAACTGAGCTTTCTTGTGTTGGCTTCCAGACAGAGTGCTTTTAAAGAACAGCAACATTCTGTATTACAAGTTTCACATGATGGCCTCTCTATCCACACATGCTTCAGAGGTGGCTGATGAAGAGAGAGTCCCCAGTGAGATGGTGAGACTCTGATGGGTGCCTTGAAGGTGCCATTGCCTCAGGGTTGTGTTCTCAGAGAAGTCTGGGCTCCATGGTTGTGTTGGAAAATGTGGAATGGAAGAATGAATAATTAAATAAGAATTTAAAGGAATTATGAAGAGAAAATTTAATGTTCGCTTTCCTTATTAGAGGTAAAGCAGATAATGTCACAATTTCAACAAGTGTTATCAGAGCTGGACTTTGGCTCAGGCTGTGAGCACACTGGTTAAAATGTAAAATGTGTGTTCTTTTGACTAGAGTTGTGTCAACTCTTTGTGGTCACACTGGTTATCTCCTACTGAATCAGCTCTGACAGGCAGTGATAAATGTCTTTGATTAATAAAACATTAGGAATCAAATTAAAAATTACTGAATGCATGTAGTGTCTTTGGTAGACAAGATCTTTCAATATATGCAGCTTTTTCTTGGTGGAAGATAGTAATAGTTTATAACAAAAGTTAAGTTTTCTTGGAACCTAGTTTGTGATAACACTATTCTGCATGCTTTGCAATTATTATCTTTTAAATCCCTCTTAACAAAGTTACAACATAGGTTCTGCTTTTATTGCTACTTTACAAGATGAGAAAAATATATTACTTTGCTTGCAGTTTACAGTGTTGTTAAAGACCCTGTCCTCTTATCTCTTAAAATATATTTTAAAAATGTGATGATGATGATGATGATGATAATACCAATATCTTCAGTCCTGTAGTAGATTGGGTAATGATCATTCAGATATCTGAAAAACTAAATATTTTGTAATCAGAAGATTATCCTTGATATCTTGAAGAACTAAATCCAGTCAAAAGTTACCTTTCAAATGAGAGACAAAGGCTATACTTTCAGGGATCATTTCTATAGCTTGGAAAAAGAGAGACAGAAAGGGATGAAACACCCAGAAGCCCAGAAGGCTTTGTGAAAATGGAGGTGGGCACCAGGAGCCACGGCTCTCAAGCAAAGAAATGCTGTCATTCCCTGGAGCAGGGAGAGACTTGTTCCCAGAGCTCCAGAGGGCTTATGGCCATCACCTGACACCTAAATTTCAACCCAGTAAAACTGATGTTGAAATTCTGGCTTCCAAAACTGTGAGAAAATATGTTTTTATTGTTTTGTGTTACCAAGTTAGTGGGAATTAGCTATGGCAGTGAGAAGAAACTAATGCAAGTCCAGAAAGAGAAGTAACACAAAACTTATCAAATACTTTATATAGTTGCCTAGAATCACACCTTAATTACTTCTGGGAGCTGAAACCAGATTTGTTAATCCCTGTTCTGTTTTCAACTCCAGCGAAGCATCATAAAACCTCTAACTAGAATCTCTTCTCGATTATTCATATCCAAGTCTCCCTTTCCTTCACGGCACTCTTCTTGGTTTGGAATACTCCTAGCATAGAGATTGATGCTTCTTTCTTGCTACAGCTTATTTGAGATACTTGTTTAGACATGGATATGGTTTTTGAAAATAAAAAAAAAGGACTTTTAATCAGTGAGAATGCAGTTATTTTTCATGTTGAAAAGTACATATCATTTCTTCCTATGCTTCCTGTACCCCTGAGAAAGGACTATTTGTTTACATTATTGACTTCCTTATACATTACCATCCTTGGGAGAAGATAAGGCAACTAAATTTTCCTAAGAGCATACTTTTCTCCTTCAGCATATTCTCATCTAAATGTATCAGAAGCCCATGGAAAAGGCAGCATGTCACACAAGGTAGAACTGAGCATTTCAAAGGGTCAAATCCTATACTATGATCCCTGGTTTCCTCAACTCCAAACGAAAGATAATTGTCTTTGTCTGCTTTTTCCCAACAAGTCTTGTGGTGACAGTGGGTAAGGGGGGGGGGAGAGAAAGGAAGACAAATGACAAATGTGATTACACTTTTTTTTAAATCAGAAAACGCGCTATCTATATATGGAGGGTTATAACTGAGTTGATTAAATCACCATTCTTAAGAATCCATCTTATTTATACAATCCTCCATAGGTCAAAAAAGGAAACACAAAATTGTTAAACTATTTAAGAAACTTTTATAGACACAATCTGTTGGGTTGTAAAAAAAAATCTCCCATACCTTACAGATAAACTCACATTTTATAGTATTAAAATAGGACAACCAGAATTTTCTCACTCACACATCCCCTTTTAAAATTTAATATGTTGATATTTTACTCATTTTTATGACAGTCAATTATTGCTTTTAGAGAAAAATTCCATAATCCTTTGTTGTAGATTAAGTATCTTTTTGGTCCATGGCCTGCATGTTTCTCTAGTCCCTGTGACAACATTTAGTGATTGCACTGAAATGCAGCTCATTTTCAAGCTGGCTTTTCTAACTTTCTGCTAGTTTGCTGACCCTCATAGGTTACTTAAGCCAGGTTCCACCAACCACCTCCTTTCCATATATCTGGAATCTTAATGCTTGCCAAACCATTGTCAGTGGTGACATCCAGAGATATCTGTAAGAGCCAGGCTCTGACATCATCTCTCCATCCATCTGCTTCACTGATTAACATTTAGAGTTGATTCCTGACTCTGAATTAATTTCCTTAAATATCTCTTTATCTGCTCCTTACTTGGTATCAATTCCTGTGTTTTGATCTGGTTCCCCTACTTAACTATAATTTGAATTCTATCCCTAATGAAATTGCCTCCTAGTTTAACAGGAATTACATATAGCAGTTCTATTTTGGCCTTCAAATCCTCTATATGAGGACATACAGAGGAGCCCTTCACAGGAAACTCACTCATTATTCCAACTATAAAACCAGAGGATTTGCATATGATGCCATGGTGAGGGGTATATATCTCCCTGTACCCCTTAGTCCTTTTGACTATGATCTCTGATGTATTTAGTTGCATGATCACAGGACACATGATGAGATTAAACCTTTGGAATAGCAAATTACCAGGCCCTAATGACTCAGAGATCTCAGCTTACTATATGAATCTGCACTAGACTCATTTCAATAAAGGTATGGTGAGCACCAATTTCACACTCCACAATGGAGACCTTCTGGGGACCCTTATAGTAATATACCGGGGACAAAGAGTAAATAGACTATTACAATACAGCTAGACCCTGTGAGGGCATTTTAACTGAGGAAAACTCAGGTGCTAAAGGGCTAGAGGAAAAGAACCTACCACAAACTAGGAGGAATACAAGTAGATTCTGTAAGGAAAGTCTGAAGGTGGAGTGGGACTTGGCCAAGGTGAAGGAAGACAAAGGGATTATTCCTCAAACTCCTCTCATTTCTGTTTCAACATGTTTCAAAGCATATTGAACATCCTGTAGTGTTTCTAAGCCATTCTTTTATAATCTCTTCGCTTTCTCCATTTTTCATAATGCCTCTATGTCTTCATTTGTAAAATGCTCTCTGTAGTGAGATAGCATAAGTAACCAAACAATTATATCTCAATATTGTTGGTTATAAAATGAAATAGATTTTATACTATGCCTATAACAAAAGATGTAGGTTATTGTTGCAAACTATTTAATGTATGTTCGTGGTTTGGTACCTCCTCAACCAACTGTTTTATTCAGACACAATTTGGTGTTTCATGCAAAATTGGTAGGACCTTACTATTCAGTGACTACAGAAGATCAGATACAAGTTCCAACTCATTTGTGACTTTAAATTTCATGTTCTGTGCTTGTGAATGGAGATAGAATGTTTTAAAAGGCTACTGAAGATTTCAAAATATGATTCATGTTAGTGCTTAGTAGCAAAGGTATTTTAAAATATTAAGAGTTGTCACCCTGAGAGACTGAAATGGGTCAAAAGGTCCAGAGTAACTACTGAATTAATCTACATGCAAAAACTTCTCTAGAAGTGTTATTCTTCAGCTTTGATTTCTATCAAGACCAGCTGAAGGAAATTCTAGTCCAATCAGTATTATGCATTGAAATTTTGATTATAAGACATTTAGAGGAATACTGCATAAACTACAAATTAAGAGTGATATAAAGAGTAGTACAAACAAACTCAAATTTGTGCATAGGGCTTTTCAGCATATTCAGTTTTAGTCATTTACTATAAAGGAAAAAATCAGCAATCACATACTAATTGTGTATTTTCTACCACATACGTCAACTTGTATATCCTACTTATGACTTGTAATAACCCTGAAAATTAGCGATTATCATTGTAGTAAGAAGATGGTAGCTCAGTTGGGTGAGGCGATGTATCAAATCAACCACGTAGAACTTGTACAAACCAGATTAAAACCCGAGCTGCCTGCTCTCAAATAAAAAGCCTTTTATTCCAGGCACCTGTCAAAAAAAATGTGAAGAAAAATAAAAGCAAAAGAAAGAAAATGAAGTAATCTGAATGTCACTGGTCCTGAGGAACTTGACAATAAACACATTAGACTGGATTACAACTGATTTTGAGTTAAAGAAATGAAGGGTTCTAACCTTATGCCCACTGAGAACATTCTCTGCATTGGCAAATGGCCATCACTAGACATAAGGGGAAAATATTGCATTACCAACAAGTGATTAAAGGACAGGAAAAGTGTGAAACAGACACCCTGGATTAGAGTGGGGATGGGCATGGTAGGGGCATAGTAATGGCAGGACTCTCCTGCCTTTGTCTGAGGCTTTTCCTATCACATGGATCTTGATTTCTACAGAACAATCATACTTACCTCTTCCTAAGGAGGGCCTTTTTATGCACTTTATGATTTTTCTTTTACTTTCAGAAGCTAAGTTAAAGATTATCAGGAATTCCTTTTGTCCAGACACAGTGAACCTCCAGACAAGGGAGGGCAAAGCTATGGCTGCATGAGTTAGCCTGAGCCATCTGCTGATGCTTCACTCTGAAGTCAGAGATCATGGATTAAGCTTTATCTCACCAGACAATAGGAACGGGGCAGACTGCATCTCAATTTTAGAGAATAGAGAATGGATAGACTCAAGGCAAGGCAAATAGAAAGTAATAGAAGCAGAGTTTGACCCACTTAGAATTTGCTTGTGTAGTGTTTCTACTCCATCATGTTTGGAAACGAACAAACAACAACAATAAAAGTTTAATTTCAAATAAGGGAACTGCAGTAATTGTGTATGATTACACTTCCTGGCTATACCATGACCCTGTGGAGTATGTGCTGTGTCTCCAAAGGAACAGATTCTACTGAGTTATCCTTGGGAAGGACATGGAACCGAGCACTGTGGTTCCTCCCTCTGATTATCAGGGTGTACGTCTGCAGGTGTCAGCACAGTGGGTGACCATCTTCAGCATACATATACGTGCAGAAAATGGAGGACAAGTCCTACTTAGAAGTGGAGATTTCAACACTCTAATGAACTTCTGTTCACAGTTCTCTTCCAAGGGCATGTTCTTTAACCTGCTCTTAACTGGCTTGATTCTGGAGGCCACTACTTCCTACTTGAGAGACCACAGGGTCCTGATGTTTTGCCAAAATAGCTGAAAACACAATGTTGCAAGAGCTTTCTTAATGTAGTGGTTTGCCTTACACAACATTGCAAGAATTTTATAGCTTAAGCAAACAGCTTAACAATATAGAGAGTTCCTGAAACCCTGAAGGATTAGCTTCGGATTCCATGAACAAACTGCCTGTGCTTCAATGTTTCCTGCTTTCAACCCCAGTCAATGTCAGTCAATCAGACTCAGCTTCCTATTCATTTGCAGCCATTTTGGTCGTTGAAAGCCTTCAGGACAAGAAAACAACAAAAAATAACAGTAGTTGAAAAAAAAAGAAAAAGAAAAAAAATAACAGTAGTTGCAACTACTTCACTTATATTATTTCAGGTCTTGTAGAAAGCTCCACTTTTATCATCTGGTAGAATGGCCAACAAAGAAAAATGCTTAAAGAACAATTCCATGAACACTGAAGCAAACAGTAAATGGATAGATTGTCTCTTGATTGTCATGTATTCTTCTATGTTCTGCTAGATTCATAATCCCGTTATTCTTCTGAAGACAAGATAAGATTTGGAAGAACAGGCTACTAGGCATTCTCTTGCTTCCCTGGTAAAGAATTGTAATAAAACTTTTAAATCTTTCAATTATTTTCCCTTTCTCATTTATGTAATGGATACTGGATCCAATTAATATAAAGTAAAAGGCAAAAAAGTGATTGCTGTAACTGTAAGTTCATTGTTAGGTTACATACAATAATATCTTTCCATGAATAAATTATCAGGTATATAGTGAGTCACTGCCCATATATTCCAGGAAATGATTGCAAATGAAAAGATGAAAAAGCACAGTTGAAATTGGTAGCAAAAATCTTACACCATTTTTGCCATTATAAAAATTAAATAAATTAAATATCTAAATATATATAAACAGATGAAGGATATCTTAAATGGTGGTCCATTTATGTCATTAGATACAATGCATTAATAAGGAGAATGACTGACATGTCTACATACGGTGATGTATAAAGCACTACAAAGTCCATTGTTAAATGTGGAGAAAAAGGTAGTCAACAAAACAATATATTAAGTACAATCACATGGGGCCTTGTGGGTGGTCTGGTGGTTAAGATTCAGAACTACACCTGCTACAGCCTGAGTTCAATTTCCAGCCAGGGAACTCATCCACATATGGCAAGCACCCTTCCCCTGCCTACCCCGCTGTTCCTCTTAGCATTGTATTTCAGTAGATACACCTGGTCTGATCCCTATTATGTTTCTGGTGAATTCTCTGACCCTCACACCCTGAATTACACTCCAGTTCTTTTATGCAAAAGTAAATTAAAAAAAAAAATTAGGAACCAAACAAAGTACAAACATTTTCTTTTGTTTGTTTGTTCTTAGATTCCATATTTATGTAAGATTATAAGGTCTATCTTTTCCATTTGACTTATTTTAATGAGCACTATGCCCTCAAGATTCTTTTTGTCACAAATGGCAAGATTCCACTTTTTTTTTTTTTCATTTTATATGACTAAATAGTGTTCTGTTATATGTAATAAGGCCTCCCTGGTGGCATAATGGATTAAAGCACAGCCCTATAAAGCTAGCCACAGACACTTCAGCACAGGTTTGATCCCTGGCCAGGGAAGTAATCCACATAGCATAGACTTCTCTTTTCTCGCCCACTGCTCCCCTCAGCAGTGTACTTTGTCAATCTGACTCTTATGCTTCCCACTCTGTGTCTGGTGAATCTTCTCATGACCCCTGTACCTCTGGCCTGTACCCTAGTTCTGTATGCATAAATAAATCTTTAATAGCATACTTTATTTGTGAATTTTGTGTGTGGAGGAGAACAGTTATGATAACAAGTAAATTAATTTGGTGCATCACTTGAATATCAATGCTGACTTTAATTTGTCAATGAAAATGTCCAAAATGATCAGGTTCTCATTCCTTCATTCTCCTTGTGTGAATATTTATTTCCAGATAAAGGAAACTACCTGACCAAGTCACACAGCAAATTAGCCAGAGAGCCAGAGGGATATATATGGATAGAAACTACTTTTGGACTGATAATTTGGGGGCTTGTTTTTAATTCTAAAATCAAAAACATTAATAGAAGCTGATGGGCATTATACTAGGAGATTTAGTTATCTTAGTGGTTCCAGTATTTGTTTAATCCACAATATGAAGTAGATAGACATGATGGTTCACAATTAGAAAACAGAGTTGTGATCATCTTTTTTCTGAGTTATGCTACAAAACACTATTCTCTCCCTTTCCTTTGATCTCAGCCTTACAATTTGAAAGTGGGTGGAATGATAAATGGCCATGAAATGCAGACAAAGATTCCCTTTGTTTGTCCCACAGAATAGGAAGATGGTCAAATTGATCAGTCGTCAAGGTATAATGATCTGAAATAAATACTGGCTTCTTTGATGTGGTTTAGGATGCTAGCATCACTGAGAGCAATCATTCTTCTGATTTTCACATAATTGAATGATTATGCCTGTTTGTGAATGAGCTTCCTTAATTACTAGCTTGTAATTTGGCATCCTGACATGAGTGTATGGGAACTGTGATCCTTCACCCTGCACAAAGGAGAGAAGATTGAACTGAGAGGAATGAATGGGAAGAGAGGCCTCCAAATTAGAAATAATTGGAGCAGAGAGTAGGTGATGAGAAAAAGGCACCGAAATTACTCCACCTTCCCTCAAAGAAATGACACTGATTCATCTGAGTGAGGCCAGGATCTCTGACAGGTGTGTATTTGTTTTGAGAAAACACCAAGCAAAGACTATAGCCTAGAGGAAGTTTCTATTTATTAGAAGGAGAAAAACCCTTTCAGGCTTAACCACTCTGATCTTGGAGGAGCATTAAAAGAAAAATACAGGACCACCTGAGCTTATAGGTGAAGGGAATCTTGAAAGGTCATGAAATGTGAAAGCTGTATTAAAAATTAATATATTGGAAGCATACAGAAGTTAAAGCAAGCAAACACTGCTTCAAGGACCTGCTATTTTTATTTGCTTTACTATGCTACATTGGGCAAATTAGTTAACTTTCTGAAGTCCATTTTCTTCCTCATTTGCAAAAAGATGATGATGGGATCACAGCTATCCTTGTGAAGACCGGGAGTTTTTTAAAGCAATGCTTTTCAGCAAAAAAGTAGTAAGTGACTGCTAGATTTTATTCTTCCATCTTGTCTTTTAGTTGAAATGAGACAGAGTCTCACTGTCAACATTTCACTAAGATATTAAGATCAGTTTGTAATTTTTACTTTATTCATACAAAATTTTCCAGGGAAATTTTTCCTTCAAAACATAGTAATTCTTATTTGTGACTCATTATTTATGACTTAAATATTATGATCACATTAGACAATTTGCTGTTTTTAATATATACATTCTCAAAAAAATTTTACCAACTCCCATCCTCTTCTCAGTATTAATTGAACTTGAATTTTCAAATATTATCTTCAGGATAATGAATGCACAAAATCTAATTACATTTCTCAACCATTACCAAAATGGTCTTCATTATTACTTGTGAGATATTTAAATATCCATTTTCCCTTTGATTAAAAAATTCTAAATGACTTTATAAGTAACCACTATGTGTCAAGAATGAGCAAATAACTGGATGAAATTCCCACCTGCATCAAGCTTACAATCTAGAGGAAACTGTAAGTAAATGAATCCTTAAAATAAAGAAATATGAATCAATGAACTAAAGTGACAGGGACCAAAAAGATATCTGATAAGGAGAATTTCTCCGGTTGTATTCAGGGATGGCTACCCCGAGTAAAGGACATACAATAGATAATGCATGATGATGTTAGTGGTAGTGCTACTGGAGAAAGACGAATAAGATGGGCAACGATTTTATAACTCCAGGAAATATGGCTGAAGGAGTAAATGAAGTTGATCAGGCTTTTACATCATTGGCCTCTGTGTCCATCACCTGCAGCCCTGACTATGTTAACTTAGAGGGTGTGTGGGTGGGGGCATGCGTGCCTGGCTATGGTCACATGAGCATGGGTGTGAGTGTGATGTCAAGTGTGCACAGCTGGGCCTAGCGGTCAAGGCTACCAGGGTATTGTTACTCAGAGACAGTACAGCTACGAGAGGAAGAGACCATGAAAAAATGCCAGAGGAAGCCCAGAAAAAAGAAGGCATAGATGTTTGCAGGAGACTTGTGGTACTGTCTTCCCTGGTCTGTTTTCCCACTTACCATTAGAACCTGTGAAAATGGTGCCAAGGCTTCACAATTTTCTTTCAAGTCTCTAAATTCAAAGGTGAAGCCACCCAACCAAGGCTGATTGCAGAAAAATGGCACAGTTTAGGGAAAGACCCACCCAGTTAAAAGCAAACTGCTAGAGGGATAGTGGTAGGTGATAGATTTTGAGACATAAAACATATTAAATTCACTGAGATCCATTGTTCTCAACCTCATTTCAAGCCTTGGGAGGGGCCCTTCACCACTTCCTCCCTTTCTACCCACTTAGTTATTTCCTCAACAAACACTTGCTCACATAGAGTTAGGACATTCTCACCTCTTCTGAATGTACTTGACCAAATAGTGGAGCCATTATCTTAGAACAACAATAAATGATTAATTCTATTGGTTTGCTCCCTCAGACAAGTTTCCATTATTTTGTAAAAACTATAAACTCTACACACACTTCACAATCCAGACTATTGTCTAGTAAAAGAACTAAATCAATGTACATTAGATGAATGAATAAATTATTCAACTACTGCTCCTCCCCCATTTTGCTTTCCCGGTGCTCGTTTCTAGCATTAAACCATGAGATGCTTCAGAACATGCTACAATGTCTCCATATTCAGAGATACAAGCCCTTTATCTTCTAATTACATGCATAAAATCAAGTTTAGGCCCCAGAATATCAATGTTAACAAAGTGATTCTGTGTTTGCAAACTAAAATTTGAGAAGCAGTGCCCTACATGGGGTGACTAAACTCATTTACATTCTGCATGAGAATCTGACCTTTGGTTAACACTGTCTTCACCCCCAGAGAATTTGATAAAAGTAGATTGTCAAGTGTGATTTTAAGGGGAATTACTTATGGAAAAACATCACCCGATTCTTAAATTGCATCTGGATTAAGATTTCTGTATATGAATAATAAAAATTTGATGTGAAGTCATAGACTTGATATTCCCTAAGAAGGCACCCCTTGCTCTTGGTATATTGTATGGAGAGATACTGAAAGTTAACCTTCAGAGTAGTTAATAGACACTGGTTTATTTGGGGGTGAGGTTGCTAACTAGGCTGATCACACATCTGCATGCTGGACGTTTTCTCCTACTAGGTGAGCTTTCATATGGTGGAGGTTAAGGGAGGTGGCAAATCACAGCTGTTGATTAATTTTGTGAATATATACATGTTCCTTTAAAGCACCAGTTGGGATGATATGCTCATGGCTTACCTCCTGGTGGTTGGAGCCAGACGGGGCCTGTGATAGTCTTGTCAATCTTGACATTATTTGAGGCTAATAAGAGGCCTGTTGGTTACTCTCTCTGACATTAAATTAATATGGATGCTTTCCCAAACTACATATAATTAAATGACTTTGTATCTGTCTCCACAGTGTCTCTTTCTTCTTGGAAATAGTCCCCCACTCTTCACCAACAGAAAAACTAAGGCTCATCCTAATGCCTCTTCAGCTCCTCAGTTCTTCTGCAAACAATAGTCATGTATCGTTTTCTATGTGTACACACAGCACCACATCTACATTCTTATTTTTTTACTTACTGAGCTGCAGTCATCTTGGAAGAGTCTGTCTCTCTTCTGGGGGACACAATGTATCTGTATGTTTTGCATATCCAATGCTTTCTGGAAGGCACAGTTTCTGGAAGAAACAAACAAACAAACAAACAAACAATATTGGCTTTTTGCTAAACTCCATGAAATCTCAGGGTTAGAACTAGATGTCATGGGATCAAGTATAAATTATACTACTTCTTTTAGATTTAGGAAATAGCGACAGTCTAAAACTCTTTCTGTGTCTCATCCCTGAAATGTAGCTCTTTTAATACTTCTATGACTCCAAGTTTTGTGTTGTTTTCATGACGACATTTAAAGAAATTATGTATAGAGCTTGAAAAGATAATGCAAAATGAAGTATGTTGGAAAGAGAATGATAAACTGGATGGTGTCACTAATATTTGAAATAAAAATAACTGAGTTAACAGTCAGGTTAAAATAAGCTGAAAGTGAACCCTGGGTATCTAACCACAGAAATGTGAGGGGTAAGAATAAAGAGGGAAAGGGGCACAGTGGTCATTGGTGACAGACGATAGGTGAGTTGGTGGTGGCTGTACCCTGATGGGGTAACTCCAATACTTCCTCAGTTGAAAATAAAGAAAATAAACAATTGATGTCCTTTCTGAAAATTGAACTCATAAGAGAAGGAGTCATAGCTTAATCTTTACATGGCTTAAGATATCAAAACTGAGAAATGAATTCAAAGGCACGCATATTGAAAAGTTTGTTAAAGGCTAGTAAATGGTAGTTTTATAATTTAATGTTTTATATCATTGCTGGACAGAAATATGCTGATGTAAGTTGTTGAGAAGGGTTTGATTTCACTGATTTTTAAGTAACATATTTTTCTTTGTTCTACAACGATGATTCCCATTTAAGTAGCAGTGGGTATTTCACTAACCACTTTATATGCCTTCTGTAATCTGATCTGATACTAGCATATTATAAATTCAGAGAAGAGATGGCATAGAGGAAAGTGTGCTGATTTAGTGTCTTGCAAAACTGATTTGACCCGACTTCAACACTGGGACAAGCCATGTAAATTTGCTCATGCAGTTAGGAATGTAAAATGAAGATACTCAAGCCTGCAATTATCGACAAAGTTATAAATCTTGGAAAATAAGCAAAGAAGAACATATTTCAGCCTAATTACAATTGCAATTACTTGCATGAAAAAGAGAAGTAGTAAAATTGATGACTATTGAGCACAAGAATGTATGAGTCTCTTGTACTGGATAACAGTGCTATTCTGAGTAACATTAGGGATTTTACAAATGGAACCATATTCCTACTTCTAAGATGCAAATTTAAGGAGGTGTGAAAGTGTGAAATAGTAAGAAAGCAACATAGCAACTTCTTTTTTTTTGGGAGGGGGACCTTCAGAAGAATCAGAGACAGCACTAAGATGCAACTTTGGCTATCGGGGAGAATTATTTCTTATGATAACACACTGAGAAAACACCTGACCTGTGTTTTTTGTTTGTTTGTTTTCCTTTTAACATCATTTGAAAGTAGAAGCATATTACTCATTCTCCAGTGTTCACTTCACTAACAAAATTAAATTTGCTGAGCAAACTTAGGTACACATCTATAATATAAAACTGATAGGCTAGACTGCTTATGTGATAGAAGTTACTTCTGTCTCCTATGTCCAACTCACCATAGCTAAATTAAAAACAAAACAAAACAACAATTTTCTATTTTAATTTCAAAGAGTCTAGTGTTAAAAATACATGAGAAAGAAGACACAATTCTATTGTGTAGTGTGAGTAGGCAGAGAAATAGTAATGTCTGCTTTCCATACCACTCTGTACCTGAAGATCTATAATTTAAGAAGATAGGTAGATAGTTAGATAGGAAGAGGTTAGATAGGTAGATAGATAGTACACACATACATAGATATATACATAGATAGATAGACAGGTGCCAGAGATGTTTAATTCCCTTACTTCATGACCACAAAATTTGCTCATGTAATATTAGCCCCTAGTGCACAAGTGTTAGTGTAGACACATACAAACACACATACACACACACACACACACTCCAAACAGCCTTAGCTTGCTTTTGTAGTAAATAGTATTACTCTGTCCTATCCACATATGCTTTCTACTCTTGGATATGTGTCCCTGGTCATCTGTTTGTCTATTCATAAATTTGAATTAAAGCCTTAATAAATATGAAACAGGTAGAAATGAGATGAATTTAGCATATTTATAGATCATCATCTTGAAACAAACTGTCATTCCCACAATCAATATATTTATAATGAGTATAAGTACCAACCTCTTCTTATTACCCTTTGCAGATTTTTCTATAGATACTGAAGATTTAGTCATTATTAATTTTCAATTTCCTAATCATGGTTTAATTAAATATTTCTTTCTGAGGACCCCCAAATCCATGGAGGGGGAATTCTCCTGGTATTGCTCTGGCTGAGAAGTACACAATAGCCTTCACAAACACTGAACAAATAATTATCAATTTACAGTTCTCATTTTATCTTATAAGCTAGTTGTTTCAGATCTGAGTGAAACTAAAGGGTAAGATTTCATTAAATGCATTGAACAAACGTGAGATGTTCTTTCTGCTCTTTAGTGTTTTTTAAAAAAGAAAAAAGTATGTTTCACAAAATGATATAGGAACAATGTTAATGAATGTATTATCTATTACTTGCATTAATTATAGCTATCCTCGTTTCCTTTTTAACTTCAAAGTACTTTCTATCAATGATAATTAATTAGAAAGACCATTGAATTTTTTTCTTGAGAGAGACCTGGAAAGGAGATCTTACTTTTACCTCTTCATTAGCATTCAAGTCAATGTTTTGCATGCCTCATGATAATTTTGGGAAAGGATGCCACTTTTACACCATCTTGTACATGCACAAAGTATAAAAAAATCAACGTTTTAAAAATACTTGAAATAATTTTCAAAGAATAATAATTGACATGCTTAATTTATGAACTATGTTAACCTCTGTGACCTTTCTCAAAGTCACATTAAAAAACACATTACATAGGGAGATACAGAGAAGATGATGTCAGAGGGAGTTCCCTGCTTTGCTCCAGGGAGTAAATAATATGAAAACAGTCCATAGGAGAGCTAGACTCGGAGGGTCCTATGATTTTGGGTGAAAGTAGAGCACTTCTGGGAAAAGTAAATAAGGAAAAATGCATAGAGACTCTGACAGGGACAGCAACTTGACACAAACCTTGCTGCTATGCTTTCAAGTTTAGCTGGTGGCCCTGGGTAGGAGAGAGCTAAGTAGAATTGAACACACTATAGAATTCATAGACGAAAAACAATTGGGGCTACGTCAAACCAAAAAGCTTCTGCACAGTGAAAGAAATTATCACCCAAACCAACAGACCACCTACGGAATGGGAGAAAGTATCTGCACATCCTGCACTTGACTAGGAGCTGATATCCAAGACCTCGAAAAACTCATACCACTCAACAAGAAGAAACAAAAACCTAGTCAAAACAATGGAGGAATCAGCAAATTAGTCATGTTTACAAAGAAGACATACAGATGACCAACAGGTATATAAACAAAGAAAATGCTCATCAACAGTTACTGTTAGAGAAATGTAAACTAAACCACAATGTGGTGCCACTGTGCAATCGTGAGAATGGCCATTATCAAAAAGACTGAAACATCAACTATTGGTGAAGAGGTGGAGAGAAAGGAATCTTCTGCCTTGTTGGTGACAATATAGATTGTCCTTGCCTCCAGGGAAAAGATTAAGTGTTTCTCATAATATGAAAAGTAGATCTAGCATATGGTCGAGCAAATCCATAGATATCCTAGATATCTCTACAGGCAATGAAAAAACACTAAATCAAAGGGAGGTATGCACCTTGTATTCATTACACTATGAATCAAAGGGAGGTATGCACCTTGTATTCATTATCCAAAGTTAATAAGTGGAATAGAAAATGTAAACATATATAATGAAATACTACTTAGTTACCAAAAAGATAAATTTTTGCCATTTGTGACATGGATGGAATTGGAGCAAAATAAATGAGAAACACAAATACTGGACGGGTTCATTATAACAAAAATAGAAAAACAAAGCAAAAGGTTAGGAAAAAAAGCTTACAATAAAAAAAAATAATAAAAACCTTTGAAATCTATGGAACTGAGGCCTGCCTGGTGGCCTAAGGGTTAAATTTCAGTGCTGTCATATCAACAGTTCATTACTGTGGCCTGAGTTCCATCCCCAGCCAGGGAGCTGACCCACATGACACAGCAGACATCTCCTGTCTCACCCACTGCTCCCCTCAGAAATGTATTTCAGTAGATCTACCTGGTCTGCTCCCCAGTCTGTCTCTAGTGAATCCTCCCACCCCCAGCATCTCTTGTCTACATCCCAGTTCTTCTATGCAAAGAAAAAAAAAATAGAGAGCTAAAAAACTGATCCTTTCTGAAAGAGAAGGAAATAGGACAGCAAAATGTGGAGGGGAAAAATGGAATATGGTCACAAGTATGGGAGGCATAATGGTGGTATGGTACGGTGATATACATCTGACAGGAGTGATCTCATACCAGTAAGTCATATATAGTGTTATTAAGCAAGATTGCCTCAATAAATAAAAATAAATACTTTGCACAGAAATCTTTGCAGTGGATGTAAATTAGTAGTTATAAATACTTCCTAACTATTGCAAGAATTTCATTCAGTCCTTAAAGGTTTAGTTAAAATGCCCACTTGACTTTTTGCTGTATATGGATGATGTTTCATTTTGTTTGAAATTTTTTTTTTTATTGTTAGTTCTTTTTCTCTTGGATAAATATCTGTGAATGTGATACTATACAAAACACACACAAGTAGAACATTTCAGGTTTCTACAAATGTTGACAAACTTTGCTATAAAAATGCTGGACCAAATGATATTTCTACTGAGGATTTATGAGACAATTCCATTGGGTTGTCACTGCTGGATATATGCAGTACTTCCTCTTCTAGAAATTCTTTTGGATGTATCTATAGTTAAAAATTTTTGTAAAAACAAGCAAACAACAGCAACAACAACAACAACAACAAAAACCAATAAAACTTTGGTAAGAGGATAACTCTCATATTAAATGTCCTTACCACAATGTAATAAAATATTTTTAAAGTTTCTCTGGAAGAAATCAATGCACCATTATTGCATCATGTATTTTTGTACTACTGATATGAAGCTTATTAATCCCTAGGAAAATTTGCATTTTCTTTTCATTGTTTATATAACATTTTCAATTTTT
>NW_004567129.1:20503390-20507730 GCF_000260355.1 Condylura cristata | reverse complement strand
GAGCAAATCATAGTCTTACAAAGAATGTCAAAGATCATCATTTTTCTTAATTGAGATTCATTGTAATAAGTTATTACTCGTTTAGATTGATTCTCCATAGATTTTCACTGTTCTTGTCCTGATCTCATGTTGATGAAGCCCTGGTTCCTTCTCAAATGATGTGGTCTTGATTGTGTGACCGGCTTTGACTAATTGGAATTTAGCAAAGGGAATGTAGTTAGGGGTCTTATATGTGCGTATGAGTTTGATTTGGCTTTTGTACATCAGTGACTCACCATGAGAAAAATACGCCCAGGCATCATCCACTGACCCTGGATGTTGGGCCCCAAACAAGTGCTATGGAAGAGATCAGATCCCAATCCAGAGCCTAAAGCCACACTCAAGTAGATCTTCCTGAAACAAATCAGCTAAGTTTTAATGAAATGAGTACAGTGCCATTCTTACTTAAGTTTCCTATAGTTGTTTGAGCATACCACTTAACTTTAAGCTTTAATTTCCCAGCATGAGTAGAGAGCTGACAATTTGCTTTGCCTATTTGGGGAATAAGGTAGAAGATTGAGATGAGAAAGAAAATTGCCATGTAAATAAACAAATTTTCTCTTATTTAATGCTAACTATTCTTAGATTTTGTATTTACTTTTTAAAAAAAAATCTTATTTTGATATTTAAAATAAGATGAGATCCTGTCTCAGCCAAATCACAGTTGGGTGGACATCCTTCTATGTAAAGCAATGCTTATTGTTGTGAGTCACTGAATCTGTTATGTTCAAATATGCAGTAGCCAACAGATGTATCACTAGTGGCCAGTGGCATCCATGATAACAATAAAAGTTTGCTGACTGCATCTATAGTTTGTCTCATTGGATTTTCCTGTACTTATACAATGTCTCATTGTTCTCGGACACAGTGAGTTACAGGCTGAGATGCAAAAATGTTGACTGATAAACATAGGGTTGGAGCCTAGGCTTCTTGTATTTCATTTCCATGCTTTTGATGACCATGCCATATATCTTCTATAAATGTTGAAATATGATTTTCTGAGAAGATATCATAATGTGGTTTTATAGCTTTGCAAGAATGTCCAATATTATCTTGCTATGAAAAGATTCTGATAGTCTGGCATTGTAATTATAGGGTATGTCAGAAATTCCCCATCTTTATCACTCATAGAATCACCCAGAAGTACTTGTAGTGTGAAGACAGAATTGAAGATATTCAGGTTCCAGGCCAGATATTTGAAAAACTCAGGACAGAGACTGGCTGTTTCTATGGATATTTGTTTCCAGCTATCTTGATTATGATAATTTTTTTTTGTTTGTTTAAGATTTATTTTGTAGAAGAACTGGGGTATAGGTGAGAGCTTCAGGGGTGAGAGGATTCACCAGAGACAAAATGAGTGCAGAACAGGTGGACTTACTGAAATGTGCAATGGGTGAGACAGGAGAATCAGCTATGTTTCATGTGGGTAAGAGTGTCAGCGCAGAGCTTTAACCCCTAGGCCATGCAGAATGCGTGAATGAGCTAGTATCACATCTCTCCAATGACACAGAATAGGAGTTGTGATCTATATCAAGAAAACAATTCTGATTATATTTTCTTTCCTAAATTCCAAGTGGTTTGGATCTCCATTTTTACTTGGAAAGCATGTCATACACAGTATACTGAGCTAAAAAGAAGGCACATGAAGAGAACCTGTGTTTCTAATCCTGACTCTGTCATCATAAAAAGATCATGACATTAGGAGTCAACAGTTAACTCTGCTTCTAATCCCATTTCTGTTTTGCCAGGTGTGAGTCTTCACCAGCCACTTAAATTCACTTTAAACTCACTTTCCTTATTAAGAAGTTAAAACAAACAAACAAACAAACAAAAACATAGTCCTTATTGAGGAGGGTTTTTGATGGAATTCACTGAGTTAACATGTTCTAGAATACACCCACCAGGGATGGCGCTTCTTTCTGTAAGTCAAGTTGTACAGAAAGTATGTGACAGCAAGAAAACAAACTCTGCTTAAAATGCTCAGCTTTTAAGAATTCTCTGAGGTATGGATGCTGGGTGAGTTTTTTTTTTTTTTTCCCTAAAAACACAATCCAGGAGGCAGAGTTTATTTAAACACAGGATTCTGCCTCAGGATAATATTGGCTTTATACCTTGTGTTTGTACAACAAAGAAACCAGGTTCCTGAGTGGCTCTGTTCCCAGGGCCTTGCCAGGATTCCACATGTACAAAACATGAAATTGTCTCCAGGTGGGGACGGTGATCTGGAATTTCCCCTTCTTTATTTTCTGACTTTATTTTTTAAAAAACGACTATGTCTAGTCATTGAAATCTTGTCTATAACTATTTGCCTACCTAATTTAAAGGAATGACATTTTGATATTTAAAATAAGATTGTTTTTTAAAAAGTAAGTACAAAATCTAAGAATATTTAGCATTAAATAAGAGAAAAATTTGTTTATTTACATGGCAATTTTCTTTCTCATCTCAATCTATTCTACCTTATTCCCCAAATAGGCAAAGCAATTTGTCAGCTCTCTACTCATACTGGGAAATTAAAGCTTAAAATTAAGTGATATGCTCAAGCAACTATAGGAAACTTAAGTAAGAATGGCACTGTACTCATTTCATTAAAACTTAGCTGAATCTTTGGAGGAAATTGTCTTCTTTTAGAAATTAACATGAATATCAACATACAGAACTTCAAAGTCTTATTTATTTTCTAGGTTATCACCATACTCCTCAGTTCCTAAGTGACTATTCACTGTGTTATTCTCATCAAAGTATACCAGGTATTTTTTCTCTGCAACATTTTTAATTAAAGTAACATTGGTTTATAACACTGCAGATGACAGCTTTTTTCTTTTTTCTTTTTTTTTTAAATTTTAATCTAGTTTCACTGTTTTCAAAGTTTTGCCAAGCCCCTGAGAGGTAGCCTTAGCTCCCACAATGTATCCCCCCCCCCAAGAGGCTCTTACGGCATCAAGCACATCAAAGTGCCAGTGCTTGTGAATGCACACATGGTCAAATGTTGTCTGTTTCCAGCTCCTTCTAATCCCTATTTCTCTTGTTGAGCAGGAGCTCTTCAAAAAAAAAAAAAAAAAAAAGCTAGAGGGATAAAGCTTGTACTCAGTAAAAAGAAACGAGCCCTGTTTACAATAGGTAAAATATGGAAACAACCTAAATGCCCCAAAGTTGTTCACTGGATCAAGAAGTTAGGGTACATATACACAAAATGAATATTATTCAGCAAATTATTATTATTATTAATATCATTATTAATCTGAAAATTAATGAACCCATGCCATGCCATATGTAGCAACATCAATGGAGCTGAAAGGAATTATGCTCTGTAGCCAGAAAGGAAAAAAAAAATATCAGATGGTTTAACTTATAGGAGAAATGTAAGAATGTAGACTAAATAAGGGGCAGGAAAATAATTATAATAAATTTTAAAAAGTTAATAGGCAACTATTAATCAGAGACAGCCTGTGGGGTTGTTCAAAACGGGGGTGGGGAGGATTGTGTTCTTCACAACAGAGGAGGTACTATGGTGGTGCATGAGAGCTTCTCGGAGGTGGGGATTTTGCAGGGACTCTACCTGAGAGGAGAAAGCATGCATTCTACAAAAACACAAGACCGATATAAAATTAAAGGAGAAAAGAAGAAGTGAGTTAGGAGAAGTGAGTTAGAATTAAGGCTGGTTACTAGGAAGTAAAGAAGAACAAACCAGAAACTAGGTGGTGAGCTGAGTTTAGACAGTTTCAAGAGCATGGTAGGGTTGATACACAGTAAGTGTAAAAGTTTTGAGTCACGTTCTTAAATGCTATAAAGCTCGTATACTTTCTGCAGCATACAGATAACTAACTGTGCGTAGGATGCCTGTATGAAAGTGAGAACATATTTTTTAATTCATTATCTACAATGTACTCAGTATTATAGATCATAATGGAGAATAAGGGAGAAAAGAGGTGAGATTCAAAAGAAATATTCTGTCTTCTCAATAAAGACACTTGGAAAGAAAACTAATCAAAATGATTCAGTAAAGCTCATCCATATTCTTAAGCTTCCCTCTCAAATTTCTTTCCCTTAGTAAATAGGTAACCTTAAAGAAATGATTTTTAATTTGTTGGGTGGCCAAGGAAGACCTCTTTTCTTCAGGGAATTTTAACAACAGAATGGCTACACCTTATCTAGCTACAGGAAATGAAAGTGTGCTTGAGGCAGATGCTTGGCTTCAGCCATAACATGTTGGGAAGTACCTAACTTTCAGAGTCTATTTTTTTTTTTTTTTTTATAAGCTCTGTCTACCTCAAGTCCTGTTTTTAGAGATGCAGGGCTAC
>NW_004567129.1:20443626-20502005 GCF_000260355.1 Condylura cristata | reverse complement strand
TTTTCTATTCTGCCTCCCATTATCCTACCAGAATAATTATTATTCTATTATCTAAGAAGATGAACACATCATCTCCACAGAACTTCTTTTGGAAAAACAAATATGGTTATGGAATTTTCTGAAACTATGCATGCATTGCTGATAAGTCATAAGGAAATAGACTGCAATTGCTAAAAGAAATAACATTTCTCCTTGTTTTTCAATATTAGAAAGTGGCTCTGTGAAGGGTTTTTGATACATGGACATATGAATCAAGTCATTGATTTTTATCTCCACAAACCACAATATTTATGTGATAACATGAAGAGGAAGAAAGTTGATTGTTCATAGAAAAAAGACCATAAAGTCAGGGAAAATGACAATGGGAGAGAATGATATTTTTTTTCATATTTTCAGCTTTTTCCCAGAAATGATGTATATATGAATATGTATGTGTGTGTGTATGTGTGTGTGTTTACAAATCTAAATAAAACAAATTGTATTAACTTGTCAAAATAATTCAATCTTCACTGAATATTACATCAATTGCTGTAAGTTGCAAGAAATATATAGTATTCCAGTTAGTGTCCATACAGGATAAAGAGAGCTCAAGGGAGAAAAGAAAGCTATTGTTTAAAGGTTCAGGGTTTGGAGGGTTAGAAGATGGTAGATGGACAGGATCCTTGAGTCCTGCTTCCTTCAATGATTCTAAGAGCAAATATCTAGAGGCAATAGCAACCTCCAGAACAGAGCTGTGGAGGTGAGGACGATTGTCTTAGATAGTCAAGAGACAGGGACTGAAAGGGTAAGAAAGACGGAGAAACAATAGGTCAGGTGCAAGTTCATCAGTTCTTGCCCACCACACCCTAGACTCTCCAGCAGCTCCAGGCTTGCCAGGAGGATGTATAATTCTGAGTGAGAACCCGGTCTTTCACAGTTCAACGAAGGACATGTAAGTAGCTGGGGTGGCTTCAGCAGTGAGGAGAGCCTTGAGGCTGCTGTCTTTGCACTCCCAGAATCACCTGCACTAAATCTAGGGAGTGAACTCCAGACTGCATCTAGAGTGCACAAAAACAAACTGAAAATAGTGAACTTAATCTGCCTGATGGCTGTAAAATTATGGCTGTCTTGAGGAAGAAATCAAAGGGCAGGTATAGAACTGGTGCTGTTTCTGGTGTCTACTTCACTACTTAGTGGGGAAAAGTGAATCAGTATTGGGAATATCACCCACATGTATAACTGTTCAGCAGAGATTTCTAGACTACAGACTTTGGAAAGGCTGAGCATATGCTCACCTTCCCCTTTGCAGGAAATCTGCACCCATGTCCAGAGCAAAGTCAGAAACTACAAAAACAGTGTGAATAGAGCCGGAAATAAGAGGCTTCTTTGGTGGTAGCCATGGTGGAGTGTCAGGATTGGTACTTATGCCCATCCAAGTATGCTCTCAGGTTTCCTTAAAGCTTCCAGGTTGCTACTGCTGAATTCAATAACATATCAAAAGGATGACATGTCATGACCAAGGGGTTTTGTTCCAGGGACAAAGGATGTATGGCACCTAAAATCAATCACCGTCATTCACCACATGGAATAAAGATAAAAATCATACAATTATATCAATAGATACAGATAAAACATTTTATGAAATTCAATATCCATTTATGATAAAAACCCTCTAAGGACTTGGAGTAGATAGAACATCTCTTAACATAATAAAGGCCATATATGGCAACCCTATAGCCAGTATCATTGTCAATGATGAAATATTTAAAACTTTTCCACTAAGATCTGGTGCAAGACAAGGATGTGCACTGTCATGACTGCTATTCCACAGAATAGAGGAGGCTAGCTAGAGCCAATGGGCAATTGAAAGATAAGAAAAGGAATCTTAATTGGGAAAAGAAAGAAACTTATCAACTATTTATAGATAACATGAAAATGTACATGGAAAACCTGAAAAACCTAAGCAAAAAACTAATTGAAATAATAAATCAATTCAGTAAAGTGACAGGGTACAACATGAATTTGCAAAAAAATCACTTGCTTTTCTATATGCACACAGTGAGTTAGAGTGAAAGGAATCAAGAAAACAATCATATTTATAATAATAACATAATCCAATATCTAAGTGCAATCTTAACAAAGGTGGTAAAAGACATATGCAATGCAAACTGTAAGACATTTTAAACAGAAATAGAAGTCACACCAAACCGAAAAAAAGGGAAAAATATCCCCTGCTCATGAATAATAAGAATTAATATATTTTTAAAGATTTATTTATTTATGCTTACAGAACTGGGGTACAGGCCAGAGCTGTAATGGGTGAGAGGATTCACCAGAGACAGAGTGGGGAACAAAACAGGCAGATCTACTGAAATACACTGCTGAGGGGAGCAGCAGGCGGGTCAGGAGAGGTCTGTCAGCTCCCTGGCGGGGGACCTAACTCGTGCTGCAATGGCTTTGGAGAGCTTAATAATGCAGTGCTTTAACCTGCTGCATCACCAGGAAGAGCTCCAGAATTAATAATTTTAAAATGGCAATATTACCAAAGCAACATATGAACTGAAAGAAACCTCTACCAAGGTTCCAGTGGCATTCTTAAACAATATAGAACAAATGACAGTGGAATTTATATGATAAAGAACCCAGAACCTTCCTGACAAAAACAGAACACTGTCATCGGGCCTAGGCTTCCAACCGGACTGCAAAGCTATAGTAATAAAAAGCATTGTGGCACTGGAACAACAACAAAAGACCACACAGACCAATGGAACAAAGTAAAAAGTCCAGAAATAAACCCACCCATTTAATTATGAAAAAATGAGATAAGGATATACACTGGTGAGTATCTCATCAACAAATGGTGCTGGAAAATATGGACAGTCACACATGCAAAAGATTGAAACTGGATCACCATCGCATACCTTACTCAAAAAATCAACTCCAAATGGACTACAGACAAGACATAAGACCTGAAACTCTAACACATTCAACAAAAATAGGCAAAGCACTCCATGACACTGGCTTCAGAGATGATGTCTTTGTGGATTTCACTCCATTTGTTTCCTTTAGAAACAAAAGCAAATATAAACAAATGGGGATACCACACACCAAAAGCTTCTGCACAGTAAAACGAGTAACCGTGAAAGAAAAAGACATCCTACTGAACAGCAGAAAATATATAAAGAAAACAATTAATGCTATGAAAAATTGGGCAGCAGAGGGCCCTCCCTGGTGGGACACTGGGTTAAAACTCAGCACTATGAAGCTAGTGCCCTTTTCTCCCCTCAGCAATGTACTTCCTTAATCTGTCTGTTCTACTTCCCACCTACCCTGCACCTCTAGACTGTACCTCAATTCTGTATGCATAAATAAATATTTTTTTTAAATTGGGCTGAAGAGTTAAGTAGGCATTTCTCCAACAGTGGTAAACAGATCATTGATAGGCACATGAAAAAGGTATCTCCACTTATAATCAGGGTAATACAAGTCAAAACAACAATGTTATGCCCTATCATAGCCATGAGAACGATCCATATCAACAACAACAACAACAACAAAAGCAACAAGTTTCTGACGGGTATATGGAAGCTAAGAAACCCTTTAACACTCTTGGTGGGAATGTAGAGTGGAAAAGTGAGTGGAGGTTTCTCAAAACATTAAAAGTAGAACTGCTATATGATCTACCAAATCCACATTTAGATATCTGAGAACCAAAAACACTGCTTTGAAGGGATTTATATACTTCCATGCCCACTGCAGGCCTACTGACAATAGGTAAGTACCCAAGGATAAACAGTGGATGAGAAACACATATATGCACAAAGGAATACTACTCAGCTATGAAAAATGATGGACATTTGCCATTTGTGACAACATGGATAGAACTGGAGGGTATTGTTAAGTGAAATAAGTCAGAAAAATACGAGATATGTTCACTTAAATTTTGAGTACAAAAAACTAAGCACAGGATCAGACTAAACCAAACCAACAGCAGACACTTGACATTTGACTGCAAAGCTGAGGCAACCAAAATGGGTAGGTGTTGGATTGGAAGTGATAGGCATAGTCTGAAAACATAGATTTTGAAGTCTTCACTGTATCCCCTAAAAAAATACAATGATGTGAACCATCTTTATCTCAATGAACATAATTGCAGGGGATAAAATTGTTCAGATTTTAAAACATGTTAAGAGATTTTAGAGTTAGAGATTCTAAATTCAGGTATACACAGTTTGTTTGCTAATTATGTGCTAATGTTTACTAAGATTTAATCCTAATGATAATAAGAATATATCAGTGACTTTTATTCCATTTATCTCTAAACAAACACATACATTGAAGGAAAAATTAGGGCCAGAAATGTAGCTCTTTACATGATACATGTTTCTTTTTATTTTCTCTGTTATGTAGGAATCTTTTTATCCTGTTTTTGTTACACCCTTGTGATTAATTGCATGTATTAATTTACTAGTTTAAGAGATGCCCAGAGAACCCATAAAAGGCAGTACCTCTGGTGTATTTGTGAGGATGTCTCTGGAAGAGATTACATTTTATCAGTAGAATATGTAATCAGTGGTCTGTCCTCATCAGTGCACAGCATCTACTCACTATGGCTGGAACAGAACAAGGCAGCGGAATGGTGGATATACCATCTCTGTTTGAGCAGAGACATCAACATTTTCTATCTTCAGCCACTGTAGTTCCTGAATCTTGGGCTTTAGGACTCAATTCAAGACTTACACCACCAACTCCTCAGTGTCAGGTTTTCAGACCCAGATGCTGAATAGCACCACTTCCTTCTCTAGTTCTGCTTCAAGAAGGCAGTGGTGGGATTTCTCAGTCTCCAATACCAGGAGTGATTCTCCCTTCCTCTCTGTCTCTGTCTCCACACACACACATGCACACACACACGCACACGCACATGCTACATCTCTAAAAATATTTTCATCCATTCTCTCATTGTTCTCTCATTGCTCTCTCTGATAGCTGCTGATCTTCTACACTAAAACTTCTGGCTGCTTAAATCACTGTAGAATGTGTGGCCACTTTCTAAAGGCATTTGATTTAAATCAGCAGAGAAAGATTCCCACGTATCTTAGAAATCACCAAGGAGAGTGCTTGTGTCTGCTTTACAGATGCCATGTGAAGGGAAAAATGCCTGTCACAAACATTAGAGGGAGGATAATCCTCTCTTTGAGTTTCATTAATTTATAAGCAATTTAAGGATCTGGCCATCAATCTTGACCTGCCTATTTCTGACTTACATGATATCAGAGAAGTGAAAAGTTCACAAATAGCCCATTAGCCTAATGCCCTTCTTTTATTTTCAGCCCCCAAAATATACTTTTCAGATTCATATCATAAGTCATTCTTACTAAATTCAGACTATAAATTCTCATGGGCACAAATATATAGTCACTAATTCATGCTAAACTACACAAAGAATTAAAGGACAAGAGGCTTGCCTTCTGAGTAAAGGGTAAAAATGAGAGGGAAAGGTAAGTGAACTGCAGTTATTTTGCATGGATCAAAGACTATCCAGAGCTGTTTAAGATTCATCAGCTAGTCCAGTAAGGGGACAACATAGACAAGATGGACAAGGGGTCTCTTTAATTCAGCATATCCAAAATGAAATTATATACATTTACATGACCAACCTAACTTATGCTTTTGCTTAAGATAGTATTCTGAGAGTTTCTATAATTTAAAATGACATCCAGGAAGGCTATGAGATTCATCACTGGAGTACCACGTGCTATACAGGTTCCCACCATACTGTGCACCATTACATTCACTATTTCACTCACCTCTTCTCTAGATCTGTATCTAGAGATTATCTACTCTATGCTAAACATGTGCATGTACTTACCACTGCAATATTCATATGATTCCCTGATGATCTTTCAAATATACTAAACCTTTCCTTTTTTTTTTTTTTTCTCTTTGGTGACATTCATTCACCAGGTAACAGGTTAAACATATCCTATGTAAAAACGTTCTACATTTGTGAGTCAGATTTTTAGGGAAGATAAAAATAAAATGGTTTCAATACATGGTAATATGTGATCAAATAGGATTATTGAGAAGTTGGTAAAAAATGCTAACTTAGAAGGATGTCAGAAAATGTCTTCAGAGCTGTAATATTTGAATTAGATCATAAAGGATGGACAGGAATATGTTAAGGAGATACAAAATTTGTGAGTTTTTCATTTTTGAGGTTCTACATGAATTATATGAAAAAAGTATTAAGATCAGTGGTTATTAATAAAGAATCATTTTGAATCATGTTGTACCTCTGAGACAAGTGTCAATATAAAAGTAGGGCCCTTTTTAATTTTCATGACTTGTGGAGCAATTCTATGGGCACCTAATGAGTAGGGGTCAGTGATGCCACTAAACAACCTGCAAGGCACAGGGCAGATTTCCACCATCCTATATATCCTAATATATTCAGCTCAAAACGTCAGTAGTTATTTAAAGGATGTAGGTAAAGGACCAAAAGGAAAAGAGGCTAGAAATGAAGACAACAGATTCATATATGGGGCTTTTTTTGGCAATAAGGAGGAAGTGATATAATTATAGCACAGTCGTATTTTTATATTTATTCCCCAGAAAATAACACAAATTAATCCTTGGAAGACCATATGCTGGCACTAAAATTTAATTCAGTGATACCAATAATCATACCATTGCAGAAATTGCATATATTCTGGTAAGCAACGAGAGTATAAAATAAGACCATAAAGATAGAGCAAGACACAGAATCATTGGTAAATCCTAAAGTACATATTACAGCACTTAGTGTGGGAAAATTGTCTGAGAACACTCACTACCTAACTCGATGCGACATGTAGGAAAAGATTCACATTTGAAGCAAGATGTAAAGTATATTGGCCCTCCCTGGTGGCACAATGGGTTGGAGTGCAGCTCTGTGAAGCTGGCAGTGGCCACTTCAATATGAATTTGACCCCCCATCCCCAGCCCTGAGGGTGATCTACATGGCGCAGCAGACCTCTCCTGATCCGCTGGCTGCTCCCCTCAGCAGTGTACTTCATTGCTCTTCATGTTCTGCTCCCAGTTCTACTTCTGGTGAATCCTCTCTTGGCCCCTGCACCTCCTGCCTGTACCTAGTTCTGTGTGTATAAATAAATAAAATCTTTTTAAAATTAATTTTAAGAAGATGTAGAGAGGGTCCTCTCTGGTGGCAGAGTGGGTTAAACCACAGCACTAAAGCCCAATTCCACATGAGTTCGATCCCGGCTTGCAGCGGAGTTGATCCACATGGCCTGGCAGACCTCTCCTGACCACCCGCTGCTCCCCTCAGCAGTGTACTTTGTCGATCCGCCTGTTCTGCTCCCCACTCTGTCTCTGGTGAATCCTCTCACTGCCCCTGCACCTCTGGCCTGTACCCCAGTTCTGTATGCATAAATAAATATTTTTTAAAAATGTAGGGAAATACTTACATACATACATACTTATATGTGTGTGTGTGTGTGTGTGTGTTCATTCTTAGAACAGCAATAAAATTAAGCTTAACTTTCTCAGCTATGTTTTTTCCCCCATATTGTTCTTTTAAATACTTCATATATTTAAAATTCTAGATTATTGGCAATTTAACCATCTCATCCCTTTTTTAAATTTTATTTTAATTAAGTTATTTTTATATCATTCTTCATTTTGTGTGTTTTTTTCATCTGGGTTGTGATCCCCAAATTTAAAAATATTTTTTCACACTATTGATTCCATTTCTTTTAAGATATATTTATTTATTTATGTACACAGAACCAGAGGTGCAGGAAGTGAGAGGATTCACAAGAGACAGAGTGAGGAGCAGAACAAGCAGACTGATGAAGTACACTGCTGAGGGGAGCAGCAGGTGAGATAGGAGAGGTCTGCTGTGCCATGTGGGTCACCTCCCTGGCCTGGGATGAAACTCATACTAAAGCAGCTGCAGCTAGCTTGATAGTTCTGCACTTTAGCCCATTGTGCCACAATACTGACTCTAACTGGGCATGTCAGTTTAATGCTATCAGGGAAATTCTCCCACAACTCACCGCCTACTATTCAGAATATCATGTATTCAAGTAGAAGAATCTCAGTGGCAACATTCTATGTTTTACAATAATTTCTTTTGGTATGGAATTTTGAAACCCTCCCTTATTTTTTCATATCTTAAGCAAAGTAAGTGCCTGTGACTCTTTTGGAAGATGCCTTACAGATGGACAAGGCCTCTGTTTTTTGCATTAAATAGAACCAAATGCCATGCTACATTTGTACAGCAATGAGCATTTATGCAAATCTGAAGAGTAGGCAGGTGCAAGAGCAAATTTCTTAATGCCATTTGCTCTGAAAATTATATAAAGTGTCTAAAACTATGCTTTTTATAGTAGCTAAAGGAGTTTTGTTTGGTATTTTTAAACAATAACACCTGCTCCAGACAGTAAAGTAAGTTCCCATACAGCAGGAAGTGGGCTGTTTCTGGTGGGGAGGAGTTCCAGAGCTTGTCTCTAATAAGTAAAAAGACCATAAAATAAAATGTCTTTTGAAAAAGCTGGGGTGGGTGGTGGAGGTAGATGTAGGAGTGTGGGAGGGGAGAGATTGTGCCTTTTGCACTGACAGATGCAGGCGAATGGCAGAAATTCAGCCCAGCCAAGGAGATGGCAGACGTCCACAGTATTCCATCTGGGGCCTGTTTCTTTGGCCTCTGAAACCTGGCAGTCTCTCTTCTCTGGTAGGTCTAAATTTCTCTTTCTCTTTCCACTCTGGATTAAAATGACAAGACCTTTTATCAAACCATCTGATGGACAAATCATAAGCTAGTGAATGCCCCTCACTTTTGCTTCTTGTCCTTGCCACCATGTTCTTCATCGGAAAATCAATAGTGATTGATTAAGATTGGTGATCTGGTTATTTAGATTCTTTTCATCAAAGCTGAATTCTTCCTGATGGTGCATTTTTTTAACTTACTTAATTTTCAAAGAGATTCAGAATATCTGTTTATCTTCTTTTAACATAATTATCTTACATGATTCCTTAATGGTTTGTCTCTTTGTTCCCAGTACATTCATATATTCACGATTCCTTTAAAGAGGTCTTATCATGCGTTGGAAAGCTATAGAAAGGCTGAAAATGAAGAAACTCACATATCATCATAGCTGTATCATTAATTTCTTTCACTCACTCAGTCACTTAATATACTTTTATTGATTTCCTACATACAATGTCATTATGGTTATGACAGCCATCACCCCATTCATCTTCAAAGTTTGTCAGATGCTGTGAGTTTCAAGACTGATGTTCTGTTCTATTTACCACCATTATATGCATCTACCCCCACTGTAAGGAAAAAAACAACTATAATATATGATTCATAGAATGAGACAGGTTAAATATATTTCAACAAAGGGTAAGCAAGGAATAAGGAGAATATTCATCAAACATATTCAAGGAAGAAGGAACTTGCTGCATACCCAAGCACTGTGCTAGATGTTAGACATTGTACAAAAGAACATTTAGCCCCTAAATCTTAGATAGCTGAGAGTCTTCCTCATGGTTACGCCATAACAGAACTATTTATATCATTTCTCAGCCGTTTGGCCAAGATGAAGTACAGACATATTCATTTCTCACATAAAATGGTGCAGTGCGCATTCCTGCAGGGTGGTATTACAGTGCCAGCACCATTTATTGTCTTTATGCCCTGAAACAAGATACCTTTTGTTCTTGCGCATTATTGTCTCTTACATTTGTTCATCTAGACTCCTTTTTCCCATTACTCTCTGCCTTGCTGTATTTGATATCCCAGGCCCTAACCCACATTATACATTTGAAACAACTGTTTCCCTCAACTAATAGCCCTGACTTTTCTCAACATAGTATTTTTCATTGTCTTTCTCCCTATATCTTTCATTTTGCTTATTTTACTGGTGTCAAGGATGATAGCATCAACTTTCTCTCATGGTATAGGAAAGAATATTCTTGATGTATCCATTACATTATGTTTTCACTTTTTAAAAATACTTCCTTTAGGGCCCTCCCTGGTGGTGCAATGGGGTAAAACACAGCACTATGAAGCTCGCCACGGCCACTTCAGCATGAGTTCGATCCCCAGCCAGAGAAGTGACCCACATGACATAGCCGATCTCTCCTGACCCGCTCACTGCTCCCCTCAGCAGTGTACTTTGCCAGTCTGCCTGTTCTGCTCCCCGCACTGCCTCTGGTGAATCTTCTCAATGCTCCTGCACCTCTGGCCTGTATCCCAGTTCTGTACACATAAATAAATCAATCTTTAAAAAAAATAAAATACCTCCTTTATTAAGCTCTTCTAAAATTATAGTAACTTTAGCATATTATCAATTTCCTACTGGCATGCTGATGAATGCACAGCTTGCACTTGAAAGTGTTATAGAGCTGAACATGAAAGGATAATATCCCAAAAGGCTGCATTTCACAGTTATAAATATAAAGATAATTAAACCACATCAAGTTAATAATTAATGTTTGAAGTCAGGGTCCTAGAAAAACATGTCTGCTATGGAGATTTACAAAGTAGGGGTCTTCTCAGCATTAATACCTATTACCTACAAAGGAATGGTGGCAATGGTTTGCTCTGATAGAATTGTCGTTGAGTTGCAAATAAAGACAACCACTTAGGAGCTATGGTGTGGAGCTGGTCCTCCAGAATCGTCCTGCCTGAAGGTAAGGCAGCCAGGACTCACCATTTCCCAGTCAGATGATGTGAGTTGCATAGGTGAGGTACATCATGTTGGCTGAGGGAAGCTACCCAAAAGGCCAACTGAACATCTTCAAATGCCCACACTTCTAGCTAAACTGGGGAAAGAAGATCTTGGTACAAAAGGAAAGATCTAAGTTCCAAGCACAACATAACACCCATTAATTCTGATATGGAATATATGGAATGACTTTATTTATTTATTTATTTTTTGGGGGGAATAGCAGACTATAAAAAGTGGGAGGTATTAAAAATAATCTTATCAAGAAAGACCATGGTAGCAAGCTAATTAGTTGTGATTTTTTTTTTTACCAAGTTACTATCCTTTTGGAAACTCACTAGATCATTAAAAGCAAAAAACTGACTACATATCTGAGATTTTTAAGACTTTAACTTTCTTTTGAATGTATCTAGTTCTATTCTCATGCATATCAACATGAACTTAATTACAAAATCAAATATAGCCATATTCCCTGGTCTTAAATTAGCTTTAATTAACCTCAAAAAAAAATTGGATGATAAGGTGACTTTTATGTAAACCTACCCTAGGTCAGGAAATGTAATATTTTCTACTTTACTGAAGTATTTGTGCCTATATTGAGGGATGCTTTTCTCTTTTGCATTATTATAATCTGTGTGCATTTTTCAATGGATAAAATTCTTACCCTGCATTTAGTTGTTATGGGACCTCTGACTGATTCATGAAGTTAATTCAGCCACAGTTTTCAAATATGCAAAAGGGAGCTGTTCCCTCCCAGGTTCTGAAATGCATGTGAAATGCCCTGAATACATCTCAGTAACATCTTTAAGACTCATCCCCCAAAGTAACAAAAGTGAAGGAAAAGATAAATGATTGGGATTACATCAAACTAAAAAAGTTTCTATGGTTAAAGAGACATGAACCAAAACTAATTGAGAGCATATTTTTGTATTCCACACAACTGATAAGGGGGTGATCACAAAGGTATACAAAGACCTCACAGGACTCAATACTTCTCCAAAGAGGAAATTCAAATGGTGAACAGAGATATCAAAAAATGTTCAAAATCACTGGTATTCAGGGAAATGCAAATCAAAACCACAGTGAGTGGTAACCTTATACCAGCGAGAATGGCAAATATTACCCAAAACAGCAACAACGAATGTTGAGGCAGTGGAGAAAAGCTGGTGGGAATGCAAACTGATCCAGTCACTATGGAAAGCTGTGTGGAGGTTCCTCAAACTACTAAAGATGATGCTTCCATATGAATACTATTTAGCAACCACAAAAGTAAACTAAAGCCATCCACAGGAATATGGATGGTGCTAGAAGGGATGATGCTTAGTAAAAAAATGTCAAAGGAAAATCAAAAATGATTTCCTTATAGGATGAATAGGAGGGTACTAAACAAGGGGTCAGAAAAAATAACAATAAAAGCAAACAAACATAAACAGGCAACTATAAATAAGAGACATTCTGCAGGGTGAGGGAGGGAAAGGAAGCAAAGGACTTTGGCGATAGTGCACGGGCAAATTGGTGGTTAGAATTCTATGGGGACTGGGCCCTCCCTGGTGGTGCAACAGGTTAAAGCGTAGCACTACTAAGGCTAGCCACAGCAGCTTCTGTATAAGTTTGATCCCCTGCCAGGGAGGTGACCCACATGACAGAGCAGACCTCTCCTGCCTTGCCCGCTGCTCAACAGTGTACTTCTCAAACTACCTGTTCTGCTCCCCACTCTGTCTCTTGTGAGTCCTTTCATTCCCACACCTCTGGCCTGTGCCTCAGTTCTCTATGCACGAATAAAAATAAATCTTTAAAAAAAATTCTATGGGGAATACACCTAAAAAAAGAAAGCAAACATTGCATGAAAATGAACAATGATGTAAATACAAATGAGTCAATTGTTTTTAAAAATATAGGGCACTATATGGTGATGGCACATTGGTGATTCGGTGATGGAAAACCCACTGGGATTACAATTGAGATGGAAAAAAAAATGTACAAAATGATGTAAAAATGAACTATTTTTACTAACATTGCTAGTTTATACCTCTGCATTCTCATCACATGCTTTCATATTACAATTTCTTTTAAGCTACTTTTTCCTGGCTAGCTCCATTTTTTCCCCTGATGCTCCTTGAGTACATGCACAACACATCTTATTTTCAACATGTTATCATTTCTGATGCTTAAACAGTGTTGATCTAAGTTAATTCTATGGATCACCACTATCAGCGTCAGGAGCTTTACTCTAAAAAACAGAGTGATTTAGAATTTTGGAGGTTATGCCTAAGAATTTTATCAAAATTCCACAGTTAGCCTTATATAAGAGGGAATTAGAAAACTGCCAACCCAGAATAAATACTTGCTAAAAAAAAAAAAAAAAGTGTGTGCTTTGTATTTCTTTCGCAAGAAACAGAGGAGAATCAGAGTAAAATAAGAAGAAAATGTGTTTCTTTTAATTTGCTGATCCTTTTAATGAATGTAGTCAAGATGAAGAGGCATGCTCTACATAGGTTAGGTCAACTATGGTCTATGATATCAGAAACGAGTAGGGATACTAGCTCTGACTAAATTCCTATAGATTGATGCTTCAGCCAGACAACTGGAAGAAACATTGAGCTCATCTCAAAATATGGTTATTTTTTAAAACAAGAAATAATATGTCCTGGTTTCTTTGGCACTATTTTAAATCATTCAAGTTCTTCTGCTGTAGAGAGATAAAACATAAATATGACTCAGGTTAGAAATTAGAAAAATTAAAGACACCAATATAATTGAAGAATTTAATTAATACCAATAGCTGTCATTCCCCTCAAAAAGTCTCAGATTTGAGGATGACCAAGTCGCTACTCTGTTAGACATCTAAAATGTGGATCCATCTCACATCTTTCTTATCTGTGTTTACAAATTTGAATTTAGAGGAGTTCCAAGGAGCATGAGATCCTTCCTTGTATACTCATATTGATTTCATTCAAAATTATTTTATATGTTAGCAGATAAGCCAAAAACCATTTTAATTTTTTTTTTATTCATACAGATCTGGGGTATAGGCCAGAGATGCGGAGGGTGAGAGGATTCACCAGAGACAGAGTGGGGAGCAGAACAGGCAGATCAACGAAGTACACTGCTGAGGGGAGCAGCGGGCGGGTCAGGAGAGGTCTGCCACGCCATGTGGTCACCTCCGGGGCAGGTGGGGATCGAACTCATTCGGAAGTGGCTTTAGTTTCTCAGTGCAGTTCTTTAACCCGCTGCGCCACCAGGGAGGGCCACCATTTTAATTTTTAATTACACATAGAATGTTTCTGTATCATGTCATTATAGGATTTCTAGGGCTATCATTCACCTATTTTGGGGATTTTTCAGTATTTTGCTGGATTTTTAACACCAGGCAAGTCCCAATAAAAGTCATTGGGACCAGTCTCTTTTGGATAATAGGAATAAGCCAAAAGAATAAATAAATAAATAAAAAACATATAAAATTGTGCTCTCAAAATCAGAAATCTCCACCATTACAAACTGAGTTAATAACTAATACTCATCTTCATTACAACAGAAAACACACAGACACACACACACACACACACACACACCTATAAATAGTTTTCCATCCAAGTTAGGAGGCATTCCTAGCCAAACCTATTATTAACCTGCCTTAAATTTTATCACATATTTATCCTGTTCATATCAGAAACTGCACGTTCTATGCAATCAAGCATATTTCTATCTTTTCTAATATGTGACTTATTTTTCTTTTTTTCAGTTCATCCATAAGAATTCTTCAGCTTTCTAGTGTGAACACTATAGAACCCAATGCATAACATTGGCAACCCTTGAGAATTAAACCAGTGTTCCTCCAGTTCTCCCAAGAGGAAGGCTTATGCTATCCAAGGTCAAGATCTTCCTTCTAGCTTTTAAAGTGTCAACCGCACAGCTAGATAAATGAGCTCCTTTAGAACTCCTTGGTGACCTTGGGCTTAAATCTCAGTGCTATTACCCTGATGTACTGGGAGCTGACCCAAATGGCACAGAAGACCTCTCCTGTATTGCCTGCTACTCCCCTCAGTAGTGCATTTCAATAGATCTGCTTGTTCTGGTGAAATATCTCACCACTTGTACCTCTAGCCTACACCCCAGTTCTTATACAAAATAAATATTAAAAATGAGTCCCTTTACATATTATCTATTTTCTCATGCTAAATCATATTTGAATGTAAACTACATTATTTACATTCTTGTTCTAATTTTGTTCTCAAACCTCACAATGAACTATGTCAAAATGTGATCAGATATTTTGGTATATGGATTATTAAAGCAAAGGACCTTTGCATCCTGTAGGACTCTTGAGTGATCCACATAATGTGAGCAACAAAATTAATATGATAGGAAGTCATTACAACTTACTTGCAGAATGTAATTCTGGATAATTATGTTTCCTACAGAGTCAATTTGAGACAAGGTAGATGCTGAAGTAGTGCATAGTTTATAAAAGGGACTTCAATTATATTGAAAAAGCAAAATTAGAAAACTAGAAACAACAAAGCCATGATAGTACCTTCTTAACATTTTTTTTTCTCCTGTGGTTTTGATTTTTTCAGCCTTTAAAATTAAATTGTATTATAAATCAAGTATATGAGAAATCTGTGAGTAATTAAGATAGTATGAGAAAATTTTCTGAAAGAAGTATAGCACATTCTTTCTCAAAAAATTATAAGCAAATTACTATATATACATTGCATATGTATAAAATTGCAGCATCATAGTTGCGATTGGGTTTCTATTTGGTAATCATCTTCATAAAATAGGTTTTAACATGTGTTTACTTAACTTTATAAAATTATACAGACCAATAGATACAACAGGTACAGCACCTTCTTTTAATTGAGGCACTCGACAGTTTCTGAAATGTGTATAGTTTCTTTCCCCTTTTTCTATGGAGGGCAATTATGGTTCCAGTGAACAAGATCCAAGATATTTGTGGGTTGAAGCAGTCACCTCAATCTTCCACTGATCTCGTATACCACTGGGTCATGTAGCTGAGCACTACCTGACAACCCAGCCCCACAAAACCAATTGTGTTCCCAAAGAGCAGATGAGGCACAGCAACATTCAACATTTGTCATAACTCTGGAATACCACAGGAAACACTGCAGTGAGACGAAGAACCCCAAACTCCAGAGACTCCCAGCCAAGACTGCACAGACCAGGCCTGACATTAACTTGCTATTCACATAGATAAATATTATTGTTACACAAAGGCACATTCATTCCAATGGGGAGAAAAGGAGAAAAATAATTTGATCCTAAGTGAGGTACCCAAGAATGATCTTATAAAGGGTAACATTTGAGATTACTTTTTGTGAGAGAGAAAGAATTTATAGTTGAACAATAAAGCTCAGTGCTATTTCGGTGAAAGAATAGGTAGATATTTAGGAGAAGTGGAATTTCAACATGTGGGAGATACTTTGACCACAAAATTCAAAGGAGATAGAAATAGAAGCAAGATTGGTTCCAACTTATTTGACCTTTCTGAGTCAAATCCATTGATACATTTTTTTCTGTGATTAATAAGAATATTTCAAACAACAATTTAGGTTTACATTATAAAAATATAGAAATGTGTCACTATTGGTTATGTTATTATTTACAATTATGGGCAACAGAAATAGCCTAAGCTAACAGGAGGATATTGAAATATATCACTGCCACCCAAAGGAATATTATGTATTTATTAACAAAGAGTGAGTATGATAGATGTGTGTAATGAAAACTAATATTGCATAATGTAGATCTCAACTTTTTTTTTTTTTTAAAGATTATTTATTGGTGCATACAGAACTGGGGTACAGGTCAGAGGCTCAGGGGCGGTGAGAGGCTTCACCAGAGACAGAGTGGGGAGCAGAACAGGCAGATTGACGAAGTACACTGCTGAGGGAAGCAGCGGGCGGGTCAGGAGAGTTCTGGCTCGCCATGTGGTCTCCTCCAGGGCAGGCGGCAGGCGGGGATCGAACTCATGCGGAAGTGGCTTCAGATTCTCAGTGCTGTGCTTTAACCCGCTGCGCCACCAGGGAGGGCCAGATCTCAACTTTTTAAAATCAGAGAAAACTGAAAGGTAGTCCATAGAAATTGGAATTATCATCATTTCCTAATATATATATCTAAGTGTGTGTGTGTGTGTATATATATACATATATATATATATTCCCTAATGCATTATTATAATATAGGAATTATTTTGTTTTATTATTTAATTATTTAATTATCTAGTGGAAAACTTTAGCATTTTGTAAAAATTAGATATCTGCTTCCAACAAAAATATTTTAAAAAGCAACTCCTTGCCTATCACTGACATCACACCAAGTTACTTTGATTTCTCTGACAATATTGAAATAAAATTGTTTAAATCTCAGGGATTTAAGGTGATTTTATTATGAAATCTCCCGAATTATAATATTGGCACTACTATGTCTTTGGAAATTTATACTGAAATGATGTGGGTTCTTGCAAAAATGGCTCAATTCTGAGAGTTAATATGATTGCTGTATTAATTAAGTGTAATTTAGAGGGAATTAGAATAATATTGGTTATGTTCTCACCCAAGCTTCTTTGATTAAAATAATGTCTTTATTATGAAAAATATTCTAGAGTAATTTTGGGTTGTTCACTTCATTCTTTAAAATTCTAGGGCCAGACTAGTTTAGATATATGCCTATAACAAATTCACCCCTTGAATATATTTTTTAAAAAGCACGATGAAGAATAATGCTTTCTAAATTTTCTTAATTTTAGAAATTAAAAACACCTGTGTTTTTTATAATAATTATTTATATACTTTTTTTAGGTATAGTCTGAATTTAGGAGTTAAAAATATTTCAAGTAGCCAATAATACCTCTCATTCTCTACATACCAATGTAATCAATAATTATGTGTTTTCTTCTAGAAATTTTCACTTTTTCAAATGCATTTAAAGATTAATTTGATTTAAATTTGGTTTAGACCCTTGAACTGGAGCAACTGGTTGCTTTCCATTACTTATAGGCACAATTTCTGAATTCTTACATTCAGATAACTGATGATATTGACTATATATTTATCATTATTAAATAAAAATAAAGCCTTCTGTGATTTGTCCCAATTTTCTGTTCATAGTTGGATTTTTTTTCCATTGAGGGGTACAGAATGCTATATGTTAGTTTAAATTCATCCCTAACTATGGATTTAAATTGATTGCCAAGGATGATGGCATCAGTAGTCAAGCTGCTCCTTTGAGTTCTGTGAGGGAAAACCAAGAAATCAGAGTCTACAGAGGAAAAGAAAAGCAATTGTACTCTTTGTATTTTATTTCTTTCAAACTTATCCTAACCAAGTGGTATACTATTTCCAAATGAAAACTCTGAAATATTTAGATAAATTACTTCATGGTCATGTGTGTGGATTTTTTTTTTTTTTATAGTGACAGGATTTAACCTTGTTTTGTTGGTTCCAATTGCAGGTCTTAATACACTATAATTTTTTGCTGCTAGAAAAGTTTTCCAGAGGCATGCCTGCATTTGGAATGTCTAACTGAAAGCTCATATATGATTAATGAATTGGGGTAAAGCCAGTCTGCTTTCTTTTCCCAGTTTTTCGATCTCAATTCTTGACAAGGTTTTGTGATTACTGTTCTTTGGGAGAGGATGGGAATAGATGTATGAAAAAGAAAATTCTTAAAAATGTGAAAATCTAAACCAAAGGAGCTATTAAAGTGGTGAGGGAAAAAAAAACAGAATGAAGCTCCAGGTGATTTACTTGGAGATTTGGTTTAAGATTGTTCAATTTCTGGACAAGCTTGCACCTGTCCACAGATTCTGATTTTCCTCCTTTAATAATTTAGCTGCTGACAGTTGGGGCTTTGCTTCTGCTTCATTAATCTGCTCCTGGGAAGTAATATTTTCTCAAAATTTTGGTGACATTTTCATTTCTCATCTTTAAAGTATCCCTCTCCACCTCTTCCAGAGGTCACACAGTGCTACCAGCTCAGACAGATGGACTCACTCATTCTTATTCAACCTGGCAACAGTCATAATCAGATGCTCATTTTTTCCCTTTGATTTGCCACTTCTCACTTACATCTTTGCCTACTAGACAGACATATCAGTCTACTTCCCTTTCCTTTTGTTTAAAAATCGCAATCCAGAATTTGTATTCAGAGAAATATGCTTGATTTTTCTAAGAACACAGGGTGTTCTTTTTATTATCAATGAGAGTTAATCAACTCAAAATAGAATTTTTTCAAAATATTGACACCTCAATAATAACTTCACAATGAAAACAAGATCATGGCACACTTCAAATATTTACCCCTATTTTTCAGATTCATAGAATAGTCTATTTACATATTTTTGTCTATTTCTTCTAGCTTAATCATGGGCTTTTGCTTGGATGCCAATGTATTCAAAGAGGTAACCATCTATGTTTTCCTTCCAAACTCCCAAACACAATAATGTTACTCACATTGAGTCATGTTTATAAAAATCAAATATAACAAAACATGAGTTATGATTGCTTTTCATGAATGAAAAAAGTTTAAACCAGGTTTCAGAAAAGAAGGAATAAGCTTGGAGAAAAAGAAATTGATTGCTCTGGAGCCTACAGATAGTGAGACAATGAGTTCAGTATGAGTTTAATCTGTCTAAATGTTCTATTTAAAAAAAATACATTTATTTATTTGTGTATTCAAGATCTGGTGTATAGGCCAGAGATGTAGGGATGAGAGGATTCACCAGAGACAGAGTGGGAGCAGAAAAGGCAGATCTAATGAAATACACTGAAAATACGGAAATACTGAGGGAAGCAGCAGGAGAGGAGAGGTCTGCTGCGCCATGTGGGTCACTTCCCTGGCCGGGGATCAAACTTGTGCTACAGTAGCTGGCAATAGCTTGATAGAGCTGAGACTTTTAACTCTTGTGCCACCAGGGGGGACCAATCTGTGGTATCTTTTCTATTAATATACTTAGCTCTAATTCTAAAGAGCAGAGTATAATGCCCCTACATAAGAAGCACTTAATAAGTATTTAATTTCTCCAATTACAAGATTTATGGCATTCTTCTTTATTCTAGAATTATTTGTGTAATGCATCCACCATCAAGAAAATACCTTTTTATTGTCTTACATCATACAACTTCTGCTGAGCACCCTTCCATAGTTAAAGTCGGTGACTGTCAACACTGCATTGGTTTAAGTAAATAAACGGAAATATGAATGGTAGTGTGGCTGAGTAATCGACAGAGAAACTAGAAATTCTTTTTTGACTACATATGTTTAAGTTTAATGGCAACTTTAATTCTAACTTCCTGCAGTTGCCAGATGGCTGTGGCCATTCCAACATACTAAGTAGCATCCTAGAAGCAACATATTACATTAATATTTCCCCAAGTAATTCTTCTAATTTGGATAGTGCAGTGATGTTTGCTTCTTGCTTCCCATAAGGACACATGAATATTGCCTATTTAATATTATGCTTGTTTCTTTATTACTTCAGGTGATATAATTAAGGTAGACTAGTTTAGCCTAATATTCTTGCCAACCACAAAATAAGTGCAAAGGTGAGTAAGTCAATAATGTTTTAATTGAAAAGTGTCTCTTTGGCCCTCTCTGGTGGCACATTGGGTTAGGACTCAGCACTGCAAGCTGGCTGCAGCTGCTTCAGTGAGAGTTCGATCCCTGGCTGGGGAGGTGACCCACATGGTGCAGCAGACCTCTCCTGTCTTTCTCACTGCTCCCCTCAGCAGTGTACTTCTGATCCACCTGTTCTGCTCCCCACTCTGTCTCTGGTGAATCCTCTCACTGCCCCTGTATCTCTGGCCTGCACACAAGTTCTGTATGCATAAATAAATAAATCTTTATAAAAAAAAGTGTCTCGGCCCTCCCTGGTGGTGCAGCGGGTTGAAGCACTGCACTAAGGAGCTGAAACCACTTCCTCATGAGTTCGATTCCTGCCTGCCCCGGAGGTGACCACGTTGATCCCCTCAGCAGTGTACTTCGTTGATCTGCCTGTTCTGCTCCCCACTCTGTTTCTGGTGAAGTCTTTCACCACCTCTGAGTCTCTGGCTTGTACCCCAGTTCTGTATGCACAAATAAATAAATCTTTAAAAAAAAAAGTGTCTCACCAACACTTTGGTAGGAAAGTGTATGGATTTGTGTAATCGGTATGAGTTGAATTAAAACAACTCAGAATAACTGATTCTATACCTCTATACAAAGAACCAACAGGAGCTTAGGAAAGCCAACACAGAGACTATCTAGAACACAGTAGTATACGGATCTAACCATTTCCATAGGGAAATCACAGTATTTGAAAAATTGATTCAGCAGCTCCAACTTAATATTGTAATAGAGATGTTTGATTTCATAAGTCACAGTTGGCTTTCCCATTTGTAGTTAAAACATCTTTCAATTAATTCATTTTGAATTTGGCTACATGAATAACCTTATAACCTTATAAGCACCTTCAACTCTTCCATATTTTAATTAGTAAAAGTAATATGAAATAATGGGAAATCTTCTAGTTGATTCACTTGGGAAAGCTTAACTCAATGTTAAATTGAATTTTGATTTCATACATTTCTCAAAATTTTAATGTATGAACCTGCACTAAATTATCCAGTCATGCATTTTCCAAATTTATTTGACTCTGAAAAGCCAAATTTAAAGATTGACTCATAGTTTTATTGGCTTGTGCAGCAGAATGCGACAATAAACATTGCCAACACAGATATCAGCTATAGTTTTGTATAAGGAGGGATACATGCCAGGAGGTGGTTGAAACTTAGAAAAAGAAACCTTGATGATCCTTACAAAAAATTTGCAGGTGACTGTCCCTTGGCTTTAGACAAGCCTGCTTTGCTGTTTTTGTTGCCTATGTTTTTTCTTTGACTTGTTTAGTTTTGGTTAGACTTAGATTTAACTGCTGAGTGCTTCATTGGAAGGACATGTGAGGCCAAATGCATGTTCTTTGGCTAACCTCTAAAAATAGAATAAAAGCACAATTTCAGGCCAAGTAAGAAAGTGAGATTATTGAATAAGGTCTACATGAAAAAACTGAAGTGGCTGATTTGTTTATTACATATTGTAATCTAACAGTGGAAGTAGTAGAGGTGTGCATTCTGAACTTGATCTTAAAATAATTCATTATCTTACTAACCTAAAATACTATTAAGTATTTTTTTGGCATCAGGTTAATTGAGATAAATTTTAGAATATTCATCATCTCAAAAAGAAACATTATACTTTTACCTGCCATGATCTATTCTCACTTCTAACTCAGGTCTAGGAAATTTTCTTTTGATATTAAATTGTCTATTCTGAACAAGTCATGTAAATAAAATCATGTAATATGTTGACTTCTATAATTGTCTCCTTTCATTTGGCATACTTACTTTAAATTTCTTCTATTTTGTAACTTACATAAACCACTGCATTCCAGTTTATAGTTGAATAATATTCCATTTAATAGATATGCCCCATACTATTATTCCGTTCATTAGGTTGTGTATATTTGGGCTGTATTAACTTATTGATTCATGTGTAATGTTGCTATGAACATGCATGTATCTACACTTAACTTTTTGAATAGGGTTTTGAAAGGGTTGTTATGAAGCTGTTTTTTGGGGGGAAATTTTAAGTTCAAGTTTGTTGATAAATAATCAGAAATTATCAAGAGGGTATCTGTGACCAAAAGTCAAACATGTACCTGTGATTTCTACAAGACATATAATAACTGTGGGTACAAAACCACTTACAAGCATCACTGGCTATTGGCCTAACCATATAGCTATCAGTATCAGACTTTCCAAGAAACTAGGCAGACATAATTATGAAGAGCATTGGGATACAGATATTGGATGAGGAGACACAATAAATAAGAAACTAACACTTTTCCTGGATTTCTGTTTAACAGGGCAAGGCAGACATGACTGGCAGTTGATGGAAGATCTGTATAGCTGCTGACTACAAGATGTTGACACCATCCCATTTAGGGAGTCCTGTGAAAGTCAGTACATACCAGCAAAGTGCTCCAAGGAACTAGCCATGTTTTAGTATTTTCTGAAAGAACCAATAACCATAAATTCCTCTAATCTTTCTCTCCTGAGGGCAGATGTTTCTGATGAACAGGCATCAGTGTCTCTTCCATTAGGAACTTTAAAAATATATAAATGAATGCCGTAGTTGCGTGGGTTTTGTAGTGGTCTCTTGTGTTTTAGAATAGCATGAATCAATTTACAGAGGATCGAGCCCTCTCACATTGTAAACCAGCGAAATTAAGTTTGTGATTCCGAAAGGCTGAAAAATTACCCCTGGGGCTAAGGGAAATGTGAGAATCAGACAGTGAAGCCATGATTCCCTCTCTGTCTTCCTACACACTCACATGGCTTTTTCACATGGCTTTTGTCATCTGGGTTTTCACCATGCCAGTTAAAGGCTGTGAATGTGACCTAGATAATTCTTGAAGAATTTAAGTGGAAACTTTAACTTAACTATATACTGAAAGAGAAAGTGAACTATTCTTTCCTACAAATGAAACTGTGGTCAACAACTGTATCAAAAATATTAGATTGAGGCCCTCCCTGGTGGCGCAGCGGGTTAAAGCACAGCACTGAGAAGCTAAAGCCACTTCTGCATGAGTTCGATTCCCACCTGCCCTAGAAGAGACCCACATGGCGAGGCAGACTTCTCCTGACCTGCCCTCTACTCCCTTCAGTAGTGTACTTCGTCGATCTGCCTGTTCTGCTACCCACTGTGTCTCTGGTGAAGCCTCTCGCCACCCCCGGCCTGTACCTCAGTTCTGTATGCACACATCTTTAAGACAAAAAAAAAAAATGTAATTTTAGGTCAACTTTGTGAATAAATATGGTTATTCCCTAAAATAGTTTTATATTTAAATCACTAGGAAATAAAGTCTTTTCTGACCCTACCCGCTCTGTGTGTGATTTAGGAGGTGAGGTTGGTAGTTTACACAATAACTGGCCATTATTCTCAGTCACAAAAGTAAACAACCTCTTCATGGGAGTAAGAGAAAATTGCTAATCAAGAAATTGTTATTTGTAATTACAATTCTAATCCCAATATAATTTGTAATTAGAATGATATAAATAATTATCTCACTGAAAATATGGACTTTTACCACTTTCTACAGTTCTTTGCTACTTATCTCACAATAATAAAGTCCATAATGAATTTTAACTGTCTTAGCTTCCTGTTTTAATTAAAACAAGAAAGAAGATAAGCAGGATGATTGTCTTGGTTTGATGCCTTGCTATTATATAGATGTCCAATAAATTTTTGTAAATAATTAACAGTTAAGAATGAAACTTTATGAGAGACAGTAAAGTTGAGGAAACTTGAACGGTTCAGCATATAAAGGTAAAATATCCACATTGGTATCACCGTTATCTAAAATTCAGGAGGAAAGAAACACTGGGCTTAATTTCTGTTGCTCCTAAGAAGTAAAAGAAAAGTTTTAGGATTCCCTGGGGGTGCAAGAATTTAAGTCTCAGCCCCATGAAGCTATCCACAGCCACTGTAGCATAAGTTCGATCCCCAGCCAGGGAGTGATCCCCATGGCCCAGCAGACCTCTCCTGTCTTGTCTGCTGCTCTCCCCAGCAGTCTATTTCAGTACATCTGCCTGTTCTGCTCCTCATTCTGTCTCCAGTGAACCTTCTTACCCCCTGCACCTCTGGCCTGTATTCCAGTTCTTGTATGCATAAATAAATATTTTTTTAAAGAAAGAATTTAGCTTTCTAAAATGGAAGCAAAAGCAAAAACACCTGTCTACAGTACATTCACCTGTTGGCTATAATTTAGGCATCCAGGTCACAAACTAAAGGAAATAAGAGAAATGAGATAATTATTTTTTCAGATAGTCTGAACTAGGTGACCTACAGGGGTTTCCCCCAACAAGAAGCCTATAAAAGCTTAAATATATCAAGATTTCAATTAATTTGTTCATTCATCCACTCATTCATTTACAGTTAATTTGAAATGCCTACTTCATTTTCTTAATTGTGTTAGTTACTAATGATCAGAAGTTTGGACTTTTCACATTGTCCTTGGTCCTGCATAGCTTCAAGATTACAAGAAAAGATGGCAATTTCATGTGACAGGCACAGTCACAGGGGACGGGGGCAGCTCCGTTAGCAGAGCGCAAAGGTTCTTTACCCTTAACAACAGCATTATGGAGACTTCAGGGCCACCATAGGCATGTCAGGCTCCTCAAGATACTTATATTCTTATGTCAAATATCCTGGGATTATCAGAGAATCACAGAAAAGCCAGTCATGTTTAGAAAGTGGTAAGAGGCAGAATAGGAAGTCCATCTTCATGAAGGCCTCTGTGGCTCAATTAATTTCCCTGGAGGTTGCTATAAAGCAGCAATATATTTTCTTCATAAATGGCATATTATTTATCATTATACTCATCAGTGAATTCCTGTGAAGTTTCAATTATGAAAAAATGTGCTTTTGGGTTTAAACATGTTAAGTGTTTTCTGGGATGTAACTGACATTTGAGATTTTAGATTTGCCTAAAAGTATTACACACCTAGGAAAGATCAATGGATTGAAAAACATCAACTTTGGGGGCCCTCCTGGTGGTGCAATGGGTTAAAGCACAGTACTATGAAGCTATCTGCAGCCACTGCAGCAAGAGTTCAATAGCTATCCAGGGAGCTGACCTACATGATGCAGCAGACCTTTCCTGACCCTCCTGCTGCTCCCCTTAGCAGTGTATTTCAGTAAATCTGCCTGTTCTGCCCCCCACTCTGTCTCTGGTGAAAATCCTCTCACTGCCCCTGCACCTCTGGCCTATACTCCAGTTCTGTGTGTATAAATAAATAAATAAATCTTTAAAAAAGAAAAAGAAAACATCAACGTTGAGTCTACCTGTTGGATGATGTAGAAAGTTGCTCCTTTAAGCTACTTTTCAAGAAAAATGTTTCCAACATAATAGGATAACTATTTTCAGGTAGGAGGATGCAGTACATTAAGACAAAAGAGGCTTTTGCCAAAAAAGGCTAGGTAGAATGGCCCTATGTCTTTGTTCTCTGCAAATTTCTTGTATATTTTTCATGCTGACTCCACTTTGAAGAGCTATTAATATAAGTTTGTATAAATAATGTCCATAGAATTCTATCTGAACACGCTGCACATAATTCTGCATGGTAGATTTCTACTATAACCCTTTCAAAGGTTTAGTGCAAGGTTTAGAGAAATTCTTATTTATTTAATGAAGTACCATTGTTTTATACCTTTGTTAATTTTTGACAGCATAGGAGTTCTCTCATACCGAAACACCAATAATTCTCTACCACAGTCCACTGTGCTCTTCTTTCCCCTCTGTTTTTACCCCTTCCCTCATTGTACCCTCCCCATCATGTTTTAGATCTGTGCAGCTTTCAAGATTTTAAAGTTTGTCTTTGTTAGATGCTTTGTTTCATTTTGCTACATACCACAAGTTAATGCAACCCCCAGCTATTTATCTTTCTCTTTCTGGCTTATTTTGCTTAGCATAATCACTTCCAGATTTTGGAATACTACTCAGTGATAAAAAAGATAAGCTCTAGCCATTTGTGGCAACATAGATGGAGTTGGCCCATAATTATAAAATAAATAGCATACAGCTATACTAGACACAACAGGGAACCAAAGAATGATCAAAGGGTCATATTTTGCCTTTTATGTTATGCCTTTAACAACTATATATATATTATCAAAATCATTACTTGGGATTGTTTACAGATGTTGACATTTCTTCTTTTACTTTTTAAAAGCAGCCTAGCTTACTGAGATGTAAATTGCATAACAGAAATTTCACTCACTGTAAGTATGTAAAGCAACCACATACGTATTTAAATTAAAAACTTTTCTAACAACTTGAAAAGAAACTAATCCATTAGAAGTCACTCCCCTTACCCTCTCATCCCAAATGCTAGGAAAACAATTCTGTCTCTATGTATTTTTCCATTCTGGAAATACCATAAAAAATGAAGTAATACGGGCCCTCCTTGGTGGCGCAGTGGGTTAAAGCACAGCACTGAGAATTTAAAGCCGCTTCCGCATGAGTTCAACTCCCGCCTGCCCCGGAGGTGACCACATGGTGCGGCAGACCTCTCCTGACCCGCCTGCTGCTCCCCTCAGCAGTGTACTTCATTGATCTGCCTGTTCTGTTCCCCACTCTGTCTCTGGTGAAGCCTCTCACCGCCCCTGAGCCTCTGGCCTGTACCCCAGTTCTTCTAAAAAAAAATGAAGTAATACATGTAATATATTGTATTCTCTCATTTTAAATAGTTTCAAAGTTCATCTGTTGTACCAATTTATGTAATGAAATGCATGTCATTTCATTCTAATTTAGATGAATACTATTTTATTGTAGAAAATACCTTGTATCATCCCCCATTAAGTAGTTGGTGAACATTAGAGTTGTTTTCTCCTTTATACAACATCAATATTTCAGTGAACCTTTATGTACACATTTTTTGTGAACATATACTTTTGCTTCACTCACTATATACCTGAAGTGACAGTACTTGATTATAAAATATTTTAAAATTAACTTTTTGTGTAATGGCCATGTTTTAAAAAATATCATTATTTTACAATCTCACCAGCAGTAGTTATGGATTACAGTTCTTTACATCTTGTTGCCATTTGCTTTATTTATCATTTTCAATTGTTGTTATAAGAAAAAAATATATATAAGCTCTATATAAGTCAGACATATGATTTACATATTATCTCCCTTTCTATGAGGTGACTTTCCACATTCTTGGCTGTATCACTGAAATATTTAATTTTGATGCAGAACAATTAATCTATGTTGATTATGTTTTTGATGTCATATATGAGAGCCAATGAGTATTCTAAATAAATAGCAATGCTTGCTTGTATTTTCTTTTCTTAGTTTTAGCTTTTTCATTTAATTCAAAGATTGATTTTAATTAATCTTTACCTATTGCTTGATGTAGAGCCCATTTTCATTCCCTGTCATTTAGATATCTATTGTCATTCAACCAGTTGTTGGAAAGGATATTTCTGCCACACTGAAATAAGCTGACTGACCAAAAAATTAGGGTGTTATCTACAGACTCTCACTTCTAGCCTACTGAGCTATATGGCTATTCTTAAAACAGCACAATTCAGCCTGATCACTCCAGCTATTGTTGTAGGTTTTGAAATAGGAAGAATCGGTCCACCAAGTTATTCTACTTTTTCAAGATAAATTTGGTTCTTCTAGATCAGTTGCATTTCCATAGGAATTTTAGACTAAGTTATCACTTTATGCCAAAAAACCAGATGGGTATTTGATGGAGATTACATTGAATTTGTGGATCATTTTTAGCTGTCTCTATCTTAAAACATGAAGGCATCCAGTCTGTGAAAATGGGATATATTTCCATTTATTTAAATGTAATTTTTCAGTTTTATAGTTTTCAGTATTTCTTATTCATGTTATTTTAAATAATTACCTTATTATTTTTGATGTTATTATAAGTGTAATTGTATGATTTGCACATTGTTTGATGTTTGACTATAGAGATTTAATTAATTTTTGTAAATACCTTATCAATTCTATTCTGTATCCATGTGGGAATGTGTTTAGTGAGCAAGATCATCTATCTATAAATAATCTTACTTCTGTATTTCTAATCTGGGTACAACTTATTTATTATTATTTATTAAATGCTCAAAAAATTTCCACGCAATTTAAAAGTGAAAAGGTGAAATATATTTTTCTTATTCCTAATCTCAAGAGAAAATATTCATTCCTTCACTTACATATGCTATTTGCTTTTTTTTTTCTTTCCCTAAATTGTTTTTTACTAGATTGAACCTGATAAAACATGGAAGAGTACCATTTATTACTAGTTTGTTGAGTATTTTTTATTATTAATCAACATTGGATTTGTGAAATATTTTTTCTGTTTACTTAGATGATCATTCAGTTCCACTTACTCTATTGATATGATATCTTACATTATTTTTCAAATGCTTTTTCAGATATTAAATGCCCCACTTTGTTGTATGCATCATTTAAATGATTTTGTTGAGACACTTTACATGCCTTTTCACAAAGGGTGTGAACTTGTTTTCTTGTTGGATTTTGTTCTCAGGCTAGTCTGTCCTGAAAAGATCAGTTCAGAATTTATTTTATTTAAGGTTTAATGGAACCAAATATTGTATTGGGTCTATATGGAAAATCATTTATATTTCTTTTAACATTTACTTATAAATCCATTTATATTTTCAGAATACATAGTTGTGCTCCTCTTTCTCTTTTCATTTTAGTAATTTTAATCTTCAGTAATTTATTCGCTTTAACTTTTCAGTTAAGGTAAAGGACCATTCATTTATCTTATTTTATCTTAACCAAAAAAAAGCTTTATTTTGTATTTCTTTAAAACTCTTAATTTATTGTTTTCTGTGTCATTACTATTTACTTACCTAGTTTTGTTTTGTTTGTTCTTCCATCCTATCTTTCTAGTTTGTTTGGACAGTAGATTAAGTTACCAACTTGATTTTTTTTTTATATAGACATTAGAGTTATAAATGCCCCTCTGAACTATTCCTTTGGTTCCATCCCATAAATGCTGACATGTATTTTAACTTTCAACCACCTTAAAAGTACTTTCCATTTTACTTATTATTTCTTAGTTGACCAATTAGTTCTTTAGTTTTATGCTGTTAACTGCCTTATCATATATGTGGATAGAGTGAGTAATCATTACTTTTCATAATATGTTTCTTTAGGAAGCTGAAAAAAAATAAAAAGCAAGCATGTATTTGTAGCATTTGTTATCTTAATCCTTTTTAAAATCACTTTTGGTTTCCTTCATTTTTTTTTAAAGATTTATTTATGCATACAGAACTGGGGTACAGGCCAGAGGTGCAGGGGCAATGAGAGGATTCAGCAGAGATAGAGAGGGGAAGAAAACCGGCAGACTGATGAAGTACACTGCTGAGGGGAGCAGTGGGCGGGTCAGGAGAGGCTTGCTGTGCCATGTGGATCACTTCCCGGTTTGGGAATCAAATTGGCACTGAGATGGCTGGGTTAGCCTGCAGTGCTGTGTCCTAACCCACTGTGCCACCAGAGAGGGCCCTGGTTTCCTTGATTTTTTTTTTAAATGTGGAAGTGAGTTTCCATTTCTTTATTCCAATATGTTTTCCCCCCACTCATTTCCTTTGTGTTTCCATATATACGATATTAAAACTCTACAACTTATAGGTATAAGAAACATTTTACTGTAATAATTATTTAAATAAATTGAGGAGAAATGAAAAAATGCAAAATTATACATAATTTGCAATTACTAGTGCAATTATTTTTACCAAACTGTCTTTTTGTGATGCTGATTCAAAATTGTTTGGTAACTTTTTTTTTTTTTTAACTGAAGAACTTTTACAATATTTCTTAAGCCAGACCCACTGGCTACTAATTCCCTTCAGTTTCTATGGGGATGTGTCATTTTTATTTATTTATTTTTCTTACAATGCATGCTGTCTTTTCTCAGGTGTAGTCCCTGTAGAATTTCCACTGCCAATTCACCCATGCATCATCACCACAGTCCCTGTGCTCTCCCCATCCTTGTTTTGATCCCCTTTTTTTCCCTTGCAGAATGTCTCTGATTTACAGTTGTCTGTTTATTTTTGTTTTGTTGGAATGTGCTATTTTGATTTCCCTTTTCAATGATAAGTTTTTTGGGCGTTTGGCAGACAAGGTTTTATTTAGTATTTGGAAAAATACACTATTCTACTCTCATCTTTTGTTTCTGAAAAAAAAAAACAGTTTTTGATTTAACTGGGTGTTTCTTTCATTTAATGAGATGCTGTTTCTGAGGATTTTTTACCTTTATATTTAACTTTTTGTCTATTATGGATCTTTGTATAGATGTCTGATTTTATGCAACTAGGAGTTTGTTGAGTTTTTTTTTGATGCATACTATTTTTCATCAAGTTGAAGAGACATTTAGCTATTACTTCTTCAGCTCTTATTTCTACCTCTTTTTCTCTCACCTCCCCTTTTGAAATTCCCATTATGCCTATAATGATGTATTTTATAGTGTCATGTACATCTTTCATATTTGTTTTTCTTCAATTTTTTTTCTTTTTGTTCATCAGACTGCTTAATCTCAATTGGCCAACCTTAAATAATAAATAATCAGTAAACTACTGATTATTCTACTTGCATGCTCAAAATTTTAGAACCCTCCAGTGAGATTTTCTTTCCAGTTACTACATTTTTCAACTATACATTTTCTGTTTGTTGTCATTTTAAAATGCCTATCATTTCTCAGTAGTTTCTACTTGTTGAGACACATGATTCTCTGGGTTTCCTTTATTTCTTTGCTCATGGTACTTTCCAGCTTTTGAGTTTATTTAAGATATTTCTTTTAAAATCCATATTTTCTAAGTCCAATATTTGTGCTTTCTTAAAGACTTTCCTGTTAATTTGTTTTGGTTTCCTGTAAATAGGTCATTTTTTTTTTCTTCTCCAGAGGCCTTATATTTTTTTTTTTCCCTGAGAATCGGATATTATAAATACTATCATGTAGTACCATTGAAAATAAGAGTTTTCACTCTCATTGACATCATGGGTAGTTCACTGTCTTTTCTCACAGAATTAACAACCTGTCACTAGGATACACAAAAGCGGTGACCTCAGGTCCAGCCCCAGCCAGTTAGAACTAAGATATCACTTACACAGAACCAAAATAAAGGGCAGGAAAAAATGAGACAATTTGGAATAATTTCAAAAATGAGTGGGCTACAAGGAGCAACTGTACCCCATTTGGGAGCAACAGATCTTCCCAGGGATCTGAAAACCCTTTCCATATATGGATCAAATTGTAACTATTCAATAAGACATCACCGCGCCCACAATTTTTATCTCCCTAGAGTTTTTTTTTCTTCCCTTTCTTTCCTTCATTTTTATAAAATCAGTTCTACCCCTCCCCCACCCCCCATATAAAGAAAGATAGATTTGCCTCCTGTGTCTGTGTTAACATATTATGCAATGAAGTTAATCCTTTCTGTGCTCAAAAGCTGGTGTCCCAGTGATTGCATTTAGGGTGAGAGCATCAGAGTTTATTGTTTTTGATGCTTGTGAGTTGTAGTTTCTTTCTTTCTTTCTTTTTTTAAATGTTTATTTATTTATGCATACAGAAGTGGAGTACAGGCCAGAGGAGCAGGGGCGGTGAGAAGATTCACCAGAAACAGAGTGGGGAACAGGACATGCAGATCAATGAAGCACACTGCTGAGGGGAGCAGCAGGTGGGCCAGGAGAGGTCTGCCACCTGCCATGCCATGTGGGTCACCTCCTGGGGCGAGGATCAAACTCATACTGAAGTGGCTTTAGCTACTTAGTGCTGTGTTTTAACCCACTGCGCCACCAGGGAGAGACAAGTTGTAGTTTCTTTAGTGATTTTTATTTATTTATTTACTTTGTTCAGTGACTTTTCTAAGCTATTTTTGTGAAGGCATTCTCCTTCATCATTGAAGGAAAATCATCATTGATGATTTCCGAAGTTTGCTTAGTTATCATTTACAGAGATTTCCTATATACCTCAAGCAAGGGTGGAGGTATGTGAGAAGAAAAGAAGGAAAATGCTCTTCAATTATTGCAGATTGGTTCTGCCTTGCAATGACCCTGATAATCCATTTGAGGGTATAGTGTTATGTTCTAAGGTCTTTTAAGAGGATGTTCTTCACCTTCATACATATAGCTTCTAGATACACCAACATATGAGGGTATTTTTTCAGACACCTTATTCTCCATAGTATCTCATCCTGCAGCTTTAACTCCAAGGCTCTCAGCATGTCTATTTTCTGCCAATATTGTTAACCATTTTTCCCAAGTAACTTTTTCACTTGTTTATCAGTTTCTCAGGAATGCCACTCATGCAGCTGTTTTTATATTTTTTGTAAATTTTTGGGAGATTTATTTATAATCAAAAGCTACCTTCCACAGTTTCCAAAATGATGCTATTGACTGGTTGCAAGAGGAGAAACCTTTTTATTTTTAAACTTTTTTTTTTCTGACATCCTTGTTAATGTTTGTACAGCATTTGATTTCTCCCGTCAGGTATAGTTCCCATAAGTCTCCCACCACCACATTACCTGTGCACCCTCTCCTTAATCCGTTGTGCTTTCCCCTCCTCTGTTTTGACCCCCCTCTTATCCCCTCTTCTGCTATATCCCTCAAGTCTGTAGTTTGCCTGCAAGTTTTGTCTTTGCCTTGACATTTTGATTTCCCAATATTCCACCTATAAGTGAAACTGTCCAGTAATTTTTTCTCATTTATTTCAGTGGCATAACCTAAAGAGACGATGCTGATTTTTTTTTTTTTTAATCTCTTGGGTAGTATTCTATTGTGTAATTATGCCACACAATTTTGTCCACATAGCTGTTTTGGGGTTGTTAAGGCTCATGCAGCCTTTTTTATTTAACCCTGAGAGAACTCTCATTTAAGTAAAACTAAGGCAATCTCTTTGCATTGGTCTTTAAGAGAAACTCCAGGCATGTTAAGGCAGGAAAAAAAAAAAAAGTCAGTTCTGATCTCAGAATTAGGAACCCACTCCAAGAAGGAGGGCTACTCATGGACGCCATGGAGCAAGGAGGGGATTAGGCAAAGCTAATTACAGCACATCGAGTTTCCTGCCATGTTTCTGTCACTTAACTCTAATTCAGTGTTTCTTGGTTGCTTTAACTTTTGGCTGTTTCCCAGAGTTCTGCCTAATGTGATTCTTAAAGTTTTTGTTTATTTTCCTTCCCTATGGGGGGAAGGACATTTGGTTTTCTCCTTAGATGGGTTTGTGTATGGCTTATATAATAGGTTGCAACTTCTCCACAGCTTACTCTGAAGGCTCCTGAATGGTTCTGGCCTACCACGTGCGACAGCTACATGCCCCAAGATTCTGTGTGTCTCCAGAGGGGCTCTTTTTGAATGTATTCCTAATTCTCTAATTTTTCTAACATCTCAGATTGTTTTGTCATTTTTTTTTTCCTAAATATCATGAAGCTGAAAACCCCTACTTATGGTCTACCAAGATCTCCATTGTTGTTTTTTTGTTTGTTTGTTTGTTCTTTAAACAAACAAACAAACAAACAAAAAACTTTTAGGCTTATAATTCTGCACTGTTTATCCCAACTATGATTAATACATTTTGGAGGAGATTTCTATATTCTACCCTTAAAATTTCCTAAGGGCCACTGTTGAATCAATGTACTACAGTGTGGGCAGGGAATTCAGCCCTTTCTCTTAAAATGATATCCTTGCAATGCTGTGATGATATTCCTTGCTCCTCTGGCTTGCCTCTTTTAGTCTGCACTGTAAATATGCTAGTGTGATCAGAGGACTTACAGTCTCTGACTACCAAAGTTAAGCTTGCACCTGTATCGTAAGAGTGTGAGCTGTATGTGGCAAGAGACTCATTGTTCTTTAGGCCATTCTCATCAAGAGCAGAGAATGGCATGAGGCTTGGGTTATGAGAAAAAAAAAATTTCTTTGCCCAGGTTGAAAATACAATACTGGACTGGAGCTAGAGTGGTATAGAGCCCTCCCTTTCGGGCTACATCCACCCAACACAAAACTTCTGAAAGAGTTTCCATTATCTCCAGCTTAAAGAACTTATGGCAGGAACAGTCTCCAGCTCACATGTCAGATTCTTTATTCTCAATGAGATTCATTAAATATTCTTGAATAAATTAGTTTTTATTCATTTGCCGGATACCTTTAGGATGATTTCTGGAAAATGTTCATTTTTTATGTGTTACTTTAAACAAACTTATCCACCTAAATGTTTATTTTGCCAGGGAGAAGCCTGACTCAACTCCTCATTTTGTCTCTCTAGAAATCTTTTCTACCCTTTTCTAGTTTTTAATTCAACTCTTTTCTTTCTTTATGGAAACTCAGCACAAGAATGGATATTTGGGGGTTGAACAAGAGGGTCTAGGAGACCTTTGGAGAAAGTGAATCTAGGAGACCCTTTACTAGGAAATTTGAGAGGTGATTTCTCAAGGTGATCTTGAGCTAATCATTGACCCCTAAAATCATTTTTTGACTATGGCCAGCCATTGGCTCTTTACTGGCCTGTGTGTGTGTGTGTAAGTGTGAGTGTGTTAGTGTGTATGGGATCTAGAGTATATTTACCTCTAAAAATAATAACTCAAGTTCATTTTAGGTACCCATTCAACCTTTATTCTTCTTCAACACTCTGGGATATAGAACTAAAGCACAGATTGGCCAACTATGGCTTGAATAAACAGAATCTCTCCTTTCCTTAAGTTTAGGAATAAGCTTATGCTAAATAAAATGAATGAGGAACACAGAAGTTTGGCTTCCAGGAAAAGGGACTGATTCTTCCCATATGGATTTAAACCTCTGAGTATGCTCGGATTCTTCCCCCATCTAACTGAACTGCATGTGGTTGAAAAGATTAAGACTGGGGAAAGACAGTGAGCTAAATATTGGCATTCACTTGATATTTACTGTCATAATTTGAACCACAGTTGTGCATCACAGTTCATGAATAAACAATCACTGAAAGTTAGATAAGCCAATAATTTCACACTAGATTTTATGTGTCTCTTGAGTGTCCATGTGACCATGTCTAATGACTCCAAAATTCATAGAGATACCTTTAAAAATGAAATAATAGTCTACCCTTTTGCCGTCAACAGAAACACTACCTCAAAGACATATCTTGACTATAGTAGCCCTTCTTTACAAGGGAAAATAAAATGTACATGTATGTTTGTAGACATGAGCATATATTTATAAAAAAGCTTACCTTCAGTAGATTCAACCATAATCTCATTTCTCTATCATGTGAGGAAGAGAAAAATGCTCATATGTAGGGGTGTGTGTGTGTTTATACACATGGATTTTCATTTTGATTATTATTTGCTTTCTGTCTGTCATATCAGTAAAAATAAACTTTGATTTCATATATTGTTTGTGAACATCAACATTCCTCCCATACAACCATGAGATACAGCTTTTCTGAATGATTTACAGAATTAATGAGGTCCATTAGAATGAGCTGAGAGTGATAATCTTGATTTTATCACTTAAACAAATTCAGAAGATGTAATCCACAAACACAATTTGTTTTCTTATTTATCCAACACTATAAGAACAGGGCTGGCAAAGTTGGAATATTCCCTGCAGTTATTTATTTATCCTGTCATGGTATATTTAATTTAAAGGTGTACATAACTGAGAGAGACTTCCATGTTTGCTCTGTTTGACTTCTGATATGTTTCTCTTAATCTTGACAACAAGAACAAGATTGTGAGAAGATCAAAATAAAATGCATATCATTCATCATGCTACTTGCCAGGAACCACAGAAACAAGGAACAATAAATTATGGTCTGTGATTCCCCTTAGCTCATCCACCTCTTTACTCTACTATGAACATAAACTTGTTTGCAACTATATGATAAACATTTTGGTACAGACAGGAGTAAAGTATTACTCATTTTTGCGTTTCCTACAATGCCATTGCCAGGGTCATTTACAAAGAAGGAACTCACTGAATGTTGGCTCTAATACTAACTGCAGTAGGCTACTTTATATTTTAGGTAAGAATTCAGTATAATGACAGACCTTATCTATTTATTTTCTGTCAATATTTATATCTATATATACCTTAGCAAGGAAGGATTTTTTCCCCTTTAATTTGGAAAAATCTTGTAAAGAAAATGCTTTTACTTTTTGTAGTTCTTGTATTTCAATCAAAATCTATAATGCAGTCATCAGAATAACTGTCACCATTTGGTTTTCTGTCAGGAATTTTTTATGTGTGTGTATATATATATATATATATATTTACACATATATAGCAATGCATAATATATGTATACCCAGGACAAGAAGCTTCCTATTAAAAGATCTATGAAGGACATATACTACAATCTCAGGTTGATTTTCAAGTTCATTGCAAGGCAAAGCCAGTGTACAAATTGAAGAGTATTTTCTTCTCCTATACTCTCTGCCTTTTAAGGCATTTAGGAAACAAATCTCTGTAAACCCAGCTGGAACGAATACACACATAGATGTGTCTGCATGGATATCTACATAAGTTAGACAGAAAACAACTGATTTCCTGACTAATTTCAGCTTAAATTAATAGATGCTTATTTGTCTTAATAATGTAAAAGCTCCAGGGAAGATATTCAGAATTGGAGCAGGAGGTTGTACAAGGTCATCCAGATCTACACTCTCCTGATACATTTATACATATGAGAGGGGACAAATGGCCTTGATATTTTACCTATATTTTCATATTTTAATTCTTAATTTCCTTTCTTATAAAATGCCTATAATATTTTGACCCTCTTTGGTTTTACAAAGATTTTTTTCCATATCCAATATGATGGAGATGAAATTACTCTAAGAACCATAAAATATGAGCTCTATTTTTTTCTGATTATAAATGGAACACAAAATTAATTACTAAAAATTTTAAGAATCTTTGATTTTTTGTTTCTCTGAATTGTGTGACAGGCAAAAATTTGCAAGATGACATAGAAATTGTTATCAGCCCAACATTTTTTGTATAATACAACATTGAGTCAAGTGGCACAAGGCCCTATTTTGTGTATTTGTGTCTGTAGGAATTTCCTTCCATATGTTAAGCAATGGCCTGGAGTAAAACATACTCAGGATAGGGGTTCCTTGCCACGTTAGACTGCCATAATGCTTTCTACAACAGCTGGAATATGTTTTTCGAGCATACACATAGCACCTAAATAGCTGTCTTGCCAAGATTTAGAGATTTTAAAATCATCCCCATGTTTAATTCATCATGCAACTCTGTTCTGACAATTTATATCCATCTTATATCTTCTTGTAAAATGATGCCTATTTCTTGCAGGATGCCTTTTCCATTTTGGTATATCCTTCGATGGATCTCAATAATAGTAACAACATGTATCTTTCCTTTTAGAGGAAGGAAAGGCACCAGAGTGAATAAACTGGATAGCTGGGGTTGCTCACCTAATGATAAGATGCCAGCAACCCATAAGGGAAGGGACCAGGTAAGTATACTAGAATGTGCAAAGATGATTTGAAATATCAGTTCCTCCAAGCTATTATATATCTGAATGTTAGATAGAAACAACTGAATTTCTGACTACCACTAGATTAAATTAATAGGTGCTTATTTGTTTAAAACACACACACACACACACACACACACACAGAAAACTAGAAGCTCAAAAGAGGTTATTATAAACTAGAGAAGGGGGTGTACAGTGTCACCGAGACCCACCTTCTTCTGATCTTTCTGTTTCGTTATGCTAGGAGTGATGGCTGCTTACCTTTATGGCCCTCACTTCACAGTACCCATAGGTTGCTGAAGATGGTTACTGCATCTCTGAATAGACCCAGTTTTCCCCTATATGAGGAGACATGTGTGGCAAAGGACAATGCGATTTATTCTCCATCACATTATCTTTTTATGTCACAATAGAAGTGCTTCTTATATAGTTTATTCTTACTTCTTATTAGTTAGGACTTAGTAAGGTACATGTCCTTTGAGCATAATGGCTAAATTATACAAGTTCTAAAAAAAAAAAATAGTGCAAATTAAAGGTTTGTTAGGGGTGAGGGCCAGTGTTTTTCCCAGCTATTCAAGTGATTCTGAGGTACACTATATTAAAGAACCACTAATACTTGACAGAGGTAAGGTTTGTATCCCCAGGTCAAGAGCATTTTATTTATGGCCTAAATAAATGAGGAAACTGATAACAAACCAGAAAATTAGGTGAAGGAATGTGGTCCATTGTGAACCAAATCCAAGATACCCTTAGGAATATACATAACCTCTTTAGGTTTCAGATATTTACCTCTTTACTATGGGATTTATTTCACCAATACAGCATTATAAAAGCAAACAGAAATAATGCAATGGCAGAATAATTGGTAGCATTAATGAAAAAGGCGAAAAAAAAGCAAAGACACAAACCTGGCTCGCTACTACTCAGGAGCTATTTGATGTAGGTGGGGTGTCAAGATAAGAAAGTGAGAGTGGGTAGTCAGGTGCTAAGAGATGTTATACAGGAAATGATGTGGCATCTGTGATTTTTGTTGTTATTGCTGTTGAGTAAGGAATGCATCCTTCATCCTAGACTACACTTAGTATGACTCCACACTACATAACTTAATGCATATTGTGAAATAACCCAGAATCAAGAGAAGGCAATTAAATTAAAGGAAGAAATCTTTTCCTAAATGAATAGCTAGAGCAAAGCATTTTACTAAATCAATTGAGGAAGCAAACATCCACAAAAATCATTTGATTGAATGCAAAATTGAAAGGGAACATTAGCAAAATGCAATGGAGGTTAAGAATAAATTTCTAACAGTAATAATGGTTTTCAAAATAGCCAATAAAAACACAGATGGCATTGGGAGAGAAAGTTATGGGACACATAATAAAAACAGAACAAGCACAAATGACTTGAGACCATACTGTGCCTTTTTTTGATCGTGTTTTTCAAAACTTTGTTAGTCACATAGTAAGGAGAAATTAAACCTTAATATTAGAGTAAGATGGATAATATTAAAATTAGAATTTTATAATTATGCAACATTTGTGGTATAGTGATCTCTGTCTTATTTTCATTTTGGTAAATTATGCCCTGATTTCCCATTTTGTTATCTTTACAATGCCATCATTAAAGACCTCTCTAGACAGAGCAGGTGCTAATGGTAGAGCAGCGTGTGTGAATACTATGGAAATCCAGTGCCCAGGAGGGGTAAACAAAGAGGAACACAGCTCTTCCACCCCCAACAGAATGTTGTTTCAACAAAGACTATTTCTGACTGGATTTGCCACATGTACAGAGGCATTTAGTGACTTTTAAAAGTGCGTAAGAGATAAATGATTAATATTATTTAAAAACATTGTGAAATGCTAGCATAGAAAGCATTTGTGGTCTTTTATGACTTATTTAAAATAAAACATACGTGTGAATAAGTGCCTTTCTAGTTATTTTAGCTGAAAGATGGTTTACACCTGATCTGCTTGGTAACAAGCTGGGAAAGAAATCCTTAGATACTGTGATTCCAAGCCTATTTTGTACCTGACCAAGCTAATTTGTCAAGGACAATCAATTTGGCCACTGAAGAGAAACAGGGCATGTCTAAGAATGACTCTAAATATATTTGAACTTCAGAGCTTATACCTGTCAAATGGAATAGTCTTTACAGTCAACTCAGTGTTGTTCTGACTTAAATTTTCTCCACAGTGGAACAAAAGTATAGTAATTTTGAAAATGGCATTTTAAGTGAAGCTATTTATTTATACTTTACACTATATCCATGTGTTTGGAAACCAGAAAGAACCATGTGATATAAAATAGAATGCAGTATGCTTTCTGTGAAAAAATGCATCGGACAACACAGTTTATAAATACATAAATAAATATAAATACACAGTTTATAAATAACTGTATAGAATTATTAGTTGTACAATATGCTTGATGCACAGAAGCAAATTAGAGTAGAAGCAAGGGCCCTCCCTGGTGGCACAATGAGTTGAAGTACAGCACTATGAAGCTGCAGTAGAAAGCTCATCAACCACCCCCAATTCCCAAGGTCACAATTATTGTCCTATCAGATCATTGTCTTATACTATGACTTATGGGGAGGACACTTCATTGCTAAATGAAAGGCCTGTATCCACATAACCTCTCTCTTCCCAGGTTTGCTGTGGAAATTGAAAATTTGAAATACATGTGAAAGTGTATGTTATAAAACATACTTGGGCCCTCCCTGGTGGTGCAAAGGGTAAGGATGCAGCACTGCAAGCCAGCTGCAGCCACTTCAGTGAGAGTTCAATCCCCCGGGGTCACCTACATGGTGCAGTAGACCTTTCCTGTCTTGCCTGCTGCTCCCCTCAGAAGTATACTTTGTCGATCTGCCTGTTCTAAACGCCACTCTGTCTCTGGTGAATCCTCTGACCGCCCCCGCACTTTTGGCCTGTACCCCAGTTCTGTATGCATGAATAAATAAAATCTTTAAAAAAATACTTATTTTCTTACACAGTGTTCATGTAATTATGAAACATGTGTTTCTCAGATCTATATCTACCCATCTACTCATGCATATACCCACCTACCATCTCTAAATTAGCATTCTAGAAAGAAGAAGGTAGAACATAAATTATGGACATTACTTATATAAACACATTATTTGAAAATATGTACAAAGACATAAGTTACAGCACAAAGAATAGGGAATCACTCCACAGTTTCAACTATAACTAAGTACAAAGAAAGAGTTAACTAGAATTAAGTGAAACTAAAAGAATAATATTCTATATTAAGAGCGATCTAGATAGGAGCTTTTATTTAATTCAGAAACATTCAGTCAGGATGAATAAATACTCTTATCTTTCTTCTCCTCTCTCTCAATCTTTGGTCATGAGTCCCAACAGGACAGGCCCAACGGGGAGCCAATGTGCAAAGGAGTGTCACTGATAAAGTACAAAGGAATTCCATTGAGAAAATCCATACTGAATTGGTGTAGGTAAAGGGCAAGCATGGAATACACTGGTAATGAATAGGCATTGGAACTGGCAAGGCAAAAGAAAGATATCTTACATAACTGTTTTTGTTTACCTTTAAATGAAATTATTGAACTGCATTCCATCAGATCACTGATGTGTGGAATTGTTGTCTGCCTGCCTTTCTACAAATTGTCTTTGTATATATGTTCATATAATAGATCCTAGGTTTTCTTAGGGATAAAGAACAACATTCATATGATCCCAGGTCAATAAATTTCAAAAAACTGAAAACTATTGTGAATGCAAACATAAGATCTTCCTGGGAGTCCTCCTTAGATCTAATACATATGCTTTGATTGAAAACCACACATATCATATACACATCACATACAAGTGAAACAGTAACTTATTTTTCTATGACTTCAATAATACTGGGTAGTAATAGCTATTCATTCACTATGTAAATATCTACATAGTAAACTACCAAATAGCACACGCTCTGACCCCCATACTACCTGGGTATATTTCTATTTTTGAGCTGTTAATCAAGTTACACAGAGGTTCCAAGTTTCAGTCATTTTAAATAAAATTGGGTATTCTGATATTCCTAATTATTTTGGGGTGCAGGAAGGATAGCATCACAACATATGTACAGAGCATAGCACGAGTTAAGTAAGTCCTAGATTAGTTAGCAATATTAGCGCTAATCCTTCCTTTTCTCCTCACTCTTCTATATCTATACTAATGGTAATACTACTTTGAGTGAGCTAAATGTCTTGGATACATGAGTTGACTCTACCTATATTATTAAAAACAATTACTTAGGGCCTTCCTGGTGGCACAAGGAGTTAAGTGTGGCAACTGAAGCTCTCTGCAGCCACTGAAGCCTGAGTCTGGGTCCCTGGCCAGGGAGGTGACCAGGAGATCTCTCCTGTCGCACCTGTTACTCCCCTCAGTGTATTACAGTAGATCCACCTGTTTTGTTCCCCACTCTGTCTCTGGTGAATTCCCTCACCCCTTTACACTTCTGGCCTGCACCACAGTTATTGAATGCATAAATAAATAAATCTTTATTTAAAATAAAAACACTTAAGTGTCAGGTAAACAATACAAGTGATTCTATCTCCCTAGCTGATTTTATTGAATTCTCACATTTAAAATCTAATAACATGGGAATGCCGCATACGTGTCTCTAACTTAAAATGCAGCAACACAGAATTGGTTTTATCAACTAAAATAGTTCCATTATAAGCTGCATGTCTTAATAGCTGAAGAAAATTCTTCATTTCACTGTACATTCATTCAGTACTTGAAAATACCAAGGTAATTTAAGTAGGATTGGGTAAAACTGAAATAAATGGTTCTTTGACCAGAGAACATTTTCTTACAGTATGTTTTTTTTTTGTTTGTTTGTTTTTTTACCCTGGAATGATGAGGTGGGGGTGGGAGGAGGGACATTATATGTTTTGAGGTCTCTGATTAGAAACAAAAGTCAAATAAAACACCAATGGCAAATTCTTTATCATCCAAAGTAATGGAGGATATTGATGATCTAATTACAGAGCAGAGAGAGATTTGATGCCTGGATTTTTGTTCCAACTTAATGAACTGACTATTTATGATGGAAATGAGGTCATATAGATTTATGTATATATTAAAATATTGAGATAGCCAGTGCAGCAGGTCTTGATATGATAAGCCTCATTCAATTATGGAAATAACTTTTTTTCTTTCCCTCCTTCCTCTGCAAAATCTATTTATGAGGAAAAGGAACTAACAGTTAAGTGCTTATATGTGTGTGTGTGTATGCAGTTGAGTGTTTTTATATATATACATGTATATATGTATATGTATGTATGTATGTATGTATATGTATGTATATATGTATATATGTATCTGGCACAATGTTAGTGACTTTATGTGTAAATCTTTGCTTGCAAGGATTTAAATGAATAGGTGAAGGAGTCATCACTATCAATGCTTTTAATGTATGCCTCAGTAAATATTATTAACAGTGATCAATATGACTGGAGACATAGTCTGGAATTAAAGAAGTTTACTAGGTTAGGATAGCTAACAGAGCAGTAATTATTAATTCCTTTGGGAAACGCTGTAGAAACTTAATTAAATGGCAGAGTTTGGGCCCTCCCTGGTGGCGCAGCAGGTTAAAGCACAGCACTGAGAATCTAAAGCCGCTTCCGCATGAGATCGATCCCCGCCTGCCCAAGAGGTGACCACATGGCGTGGCAGAACTCTCCTGACCCGCCCGCTGCTCCCCTCAGCAGTGTACTTGGTCGATCTGCCTGTTCTGCTCCCCATTCTGTCTCTGGTGAAGCCTCTCACCGCCCCTGAGCCTCTGGCCTGGACCCCAGTTCTGTATGCACAAATAAATAAATCTTAAAAAAAAAAAAAATGGCAGAGTTATGTCTCAATATGCTGGTTGTTGAGAAAAACAAAAAAGAAAAGAAAACCTGGATTCTGGGTGCTCCCTGGTGGCATGAGTTAGGGTGCAGCACTACAAGTTGGCCACAGCTGCTTCAGTGAGAGTTCAATTCCTGGTCCCAGAGGTGATCCACATGGCGCAGCAGACTTCTCCTGACCGGCCCACTGCTTCCTTCAGCAGTGTACTTTGTCATCTGCCTGTTCTGCATCCCACTGTCTCTGGTGAATCCTCTCACCGCCCCTGCATGTATGGTCTGTACCCCAGTGTTATATTCATAAACAGATAAATCTTAAAAAAAAAAGAAAACCTGGATTCTCTCCTAGTTTACCTTTTTCAATCTCCCCAAAATAATGCTCTTTCAAAGAGTATTCCAATGTCTCTCATTACCTCTTCATTAGGAGGTCAGGGATCTCGTCTGTTCTGTTGCCCACTCTATCTCTGGTGAATCCTCTTCACCACATACACACATACACCATACTTATAGCCCATACCCCAGCTCGTGTATGCATAAATAAGTAAAATCTATCTTTAAAAAAGTTCAGGCATTGGTGTCAGACACACCTGGATTCAATCCAAGTTCTAGTCAATGTTACTTAATAGAAAAATGAACTGGGTTGAATAAATTAAACTCTCTTTGTCTGTTTTCTCATCTATGTTCAGGCTAAAACTACTTCAGAGGATATTTGAAAAAAAAAAAAAAAAACAGCAGTTACAAGAAGATGTACAACTTCGTCTGTCATTAGACATTTCAGAACTATCACCAAACAAAATTATCTCAACAAGTAAGGTCAACTTCTGGATCCACTAAAATGTAATAGCCATCTTCTTCCTGAATCTTCTCCCTTACAATTAAATAATGCTGGTTATATGCTAAGAATCAAGACTAGCCTAACTTTGAAAGGAAAAAAATGAAGACTGGCTGACTAAGCAGTTTGGAACTGAACTACATTGCAAAGAACTCTCTGGTCAATACTAATATCTTGTTATTATCCACAAACATAGAACTTAGCAACATAGTTTTATCACTGACTATGGCAAGTTTTCAATAATTTCTGGAGTTGCTATAAAGAAATTCTAAATAAAAAAAAATTAGTGACTATTTAAATTAAATATTAAATCCAGAATTATTTCCAAAAGAAGGCAATTTTCCAAATCAAGTAATGGTAGAACAATGTATTTCATTAAAGAATATAGTCGCACAACTCAGAAGTTCTTATGTGTGATTTGTGGTCACATATGACTATATTAAAAATTAGGGGTTTTACAGTGAATCTTGATTATGACCTTATATCACACAGAGAAATTAAAAACTAAGGTTATAAATCTTGTAGGACAAGAAATAGAATGATAATTGATATCATGACCTTGAGTTAGGCAAAGATTTTTTAGTCAGAACACAAAGAGCTCTAAATATTAAACTAAAAAGATAAATTGGACTTAAATTTAATTCAGCTAAACAATAAATGTCATAAGGAAAATGGAAAGACAAGACACAGATGGGAGGAATAAATTCACAACACCTAAATTTGACAAGTAATTTATATCTAGAATATACCAAGTACATTTACAAATAAATAACAGAAAGTTACCCAACACCAATTAAAAAAAAATCAAAGGTCTTAAACAGAAGATATAAAAACAAAAACATTAAAATATGCTAATTGCCATTAGTTATCAGACATCTTTAAAGAACAATGGGGTATGACTTCACTTTCAGAAAAAAAAAATAACTCAATAAGGTGGACAAGACTATTGTATTGGCAAGAGTTGTGCAGCAACTAAATCCTTATGCAATGCTGATAGGGTTAATTGGCATCCATTAAAAATTTCAATAGATCTTTATAAAGGTTAATACCTGGTAGGTGACTTAGCATTTCCACTAATTAATATCAAATTACCTTACTATAGTTGCCATAGCAAAGTATCACAACCTTAGAGCATCTTAACAGTTCTGGAGTGCATAAGTTCCAAGTTGGTAACAATCAAGGTGATGACAGGGCTTCACTTCTTTCTGGAGGCTTGAGGAGAAAATTATATTTTGTACGTTTTCTGGCTTCTGATATCTTCCCACATTTCACATTTCTTGACTTGTGGCCCTTCAACCATTAAATTCACCAATGGCCAATCAAGTCTGTCTGACATCATGTAACTCCGACACTTATTCTCCAGTTTCCCTCCCCCACACTGAAGGATGCTTTTGATTATCTTTGGATATCCAGGATATTTTCCTTACTTCAGGATAAACATTAATTCTTGAATCCTCCTTTTCCATGTACTTAACTTATGTACAGTTTCTTGAATTAGATATCGATTTACATGTGATCATCATTCTGTCTACCATAAGCAGTTATCTAAAATGCAACAATACAATATTTACACAATATTGTTTAAAATAGCTTTAATTATAGCAGCCTATAACTAGAAACAACTGTAGTATTATTTTGTCAATGGATAAACTGCAGTCAATTATTAGAACAAAAAGTACTGAAAAGTTTCTTAAAACATAACTTAGTTGATACCTTAAATAAACACAAAACATTGTATTGAGCAAAAGAAGCAAGACAAAGGCATTAAATACTAAATGGTTTATGTCATTCAGGAACAACAAAATGAAAACATGGTGGTAGGTAAAAAAAAAAAAAAAAAGAAAGAATCTGAATGTGTTTAACAGGCCAATGTTGACTGCAAGGAGGCAGCAGGAAAAATTGAGTTAAAAGAGGGAACTTAGGGATCTCCCTGGCAGCTAAAAGGTTAAAGCACAGCATTACTAGGCTAAAGCCACCTCAGCATGAGTTCGATCACCGCCCACCCCGGAGGTGACCACATGGTGTGGCAGACCTCTCCTGACCCACCCACTGCTCCCCTCAGCAGTGTACTTTTTCACTCTGCCTATTCTGCTCCCCACTCTGTCTTTGGTGAATCCTCTCACTGCCCCTGCACCTCTGGACTGTATGCATAAATAAATAAATCTTGGAAAAAAAAAAAAGAAAGAGGGAACTTATTTTGTTTCAGATCCCAATACCTGTAAGATCAGTGCATTTTACTATATACATTATACTTGAATAAATAAATTTAAAAATTTACTGTGACAATTACAATGAACCTGCCTATTGTTTTGGATAAGATGGTCATTCCAACCAATTCTTCTTCCAATCCATGAGCAGGGAATACCCTTCCATTTTGCTGTGTCTTCTAATTCTTTTAACAATTTCTTTTTTTTAACTATGCAATTATTCACCTTGCTTGTTAAGTTTACTCCTACATATTTAACTTTTGACACAATTAAATGAGTTGTTTCCTTGAATTCATCCTCTTCTAGCTTATTGAATACATATATAAACACAATTTATCTCTGTAATTTGCCACTTTACAAAACTGATTTATTGAGTAGTTCTGGTAGAAGTGTGTGTATCTGGCTAATTCCACTAGATCTTAGTTGAAAAATCTTCAGATATTCACCATTGAGAATGATAGTTATGCATTTGTCATGTTGAGGTATGTTTCACCTATAAAAATGGATGTGGAATTTATCAAGTTGTATGATTATATGGTTTTTATTTTTCCTTTTCTTGTGGTTAATTACACTGCTCATTTTTCAAATATTGAACAATTCTTGTTTTCCTGGAACAAATTACACTTGATCATGATGTATAATACTTTCAATGCACTATTGAAATCAGTTTGCTAAGTTTTTGTTGAGAACTTTTGCATCTATGTGGATCAGGAAAATTTGTCTGTAGTTTTCCTCCAAGAAGTAAAGCAAACATCTCTGAAATAAATATGAGACACAAAAGACCCTGAAAAGTCAAAGCAACCCAAACAAAAAAATGGAAGAAAGGCAGTGTCACACTCCCAGACTGCAACCTATGCTATAAAACTATAATAACCAAAACAGTATGGTAATAGAAGAAAAAACAGAACAGTGAACTATAACTAATAGTTCAAAAATGAACTCACACTTATTTTAATAGTTTATACACAGCAAAAGTGTCTAATATCCTTTCAGAAAGGAAGTTATCAGCAATTGAACAGCTACATTAAAAAAAACACACAGTCTTACTACCGCACACACAAAAATTAAATAAAAATGGTAGAAAAAATGTGAATGTAACACCTGATACCATAAAATACATAGAAGAAAACATAGGCAAAATGCTCTACAAGTGCTTCAGTGATGTCTTTGTATATTTCCATCAGTAAGAGAAAGAAAGAGAACATGAAAAGCGTGTACTATATCAAATTTTAAATTTCTGTACAATGAAAGAAACTGACACTAGTGATATATTACCATATTTTTAAAAAGATGATGTTTGCCATTTTAGACAATATGGATGCAAGTAGGGGAGATAATCTAAGCAAAATAAATCACAAGTGAATGACAAATACTGGATGATGTCACTTACATGTGAAACACAGATAAATAAAACAATAGGTCAGATAAAACCAAACCTTGCCAAATCCTAGAAAGCTTACTGTAAATAAGGCTCTCTCTGCATAGGGGACAGAGAAATGGGAGAGCAGAGTGGACTGTGAGAGAAGGTGATGATGCCCTGATGGTAGGTGTGGTATGGTCACCTGCACCTGAAAGGTATGGTTCTGTATCTCTGCATCATATACAGTGTTGTAAGTGAATGTTACCTCAATAAAAACGTATATTTATGTCCATATATATAATGTGGTAATAAAAAACCCTACATTTTTAAAATTAAAAAAAAATCAAAACAAACAAAAAAATGTGGTAGTCAGGCCTTACTGCTAATTGTTCCTGTGAAGTTACAGATGTTACTTCTAAAATATACCCATGAGTTCACACCTAACATTCTAATGATTTCAACAAACTGGAATAACGAGAGTTTACCTTCTCACCTTGCTGGAGATACCTTACTTCCTACTTGTGTCATGGTTTGTCTCATTTGATTCAATAAATCTTCCCACAGTCAGTATAAGAGCAATTAACATCTCTTTGAGTTCAGTTATACTTAGGGAGATGGTGACAGCGGAAAAGATGAGAGGTGACAATGCCTGAGCTGGGAAATTATAGTGTTGTTGGAAACGAGTAAGTGACACATCTCAGCTATCATAGAATAGGGACATTCATTTTGATCTTCTTCTTTCTTTAGAACTTTCTAAAAACATAAATCGTATATATATATTTTTTCTCAGTTTTATTGGGGTAAAATGAAGAAAAAACAAAACTACAGTATTTTTTAAAATTTAGGTTTTTACACATGTGATTTAATCATGCATTTCTAATTTTTATCCATAATAAAATACCTTTTACACTTCACTAAAATAATTACTATGTTTATATTTAAACCTATGTTTAGTATACAGGTTTTTTAAATTATGATTCAAAGCTATATTCATGATAAACACTAACTTGTAATAATTTAAAAAAGAGTTCATACATTTTAGGAGTGTTACTATTCATCTATACTCAAGGGAAAACAATCACCAGGTCCCATTTCCAGGACCACTTTGAAACTTAAGCTTTTGTCAAAGCCTGAGACACTCCTCCACTTTGAAAAATATAACTCAAAGTGACTCACTCAGCTCACTCTGACAGAATTTGAACTGACCCTTTAAGCAATTTTAATATTTTTATTCACAAACTATACTGCCTGAATCTTTGAGCAACAAACCAAGGCAGATCGCCTAAAGACCTGTGAGATGCCATATGCCACCTCTTTTGCATAATCAACTCTGAACAGATTGTAGTAGTGTCCAACAGTTTAATTTGCTGCTCTTGAATCATTTATCAGGAACTTAAAGCAGATCCGTGGGCCTAAATATCTTTCATCAATGCAAAACTGAAAAATAAAAGTGGCATTTTCACAAGTAATATGTTTATTTTGAAAAATTGGTAATTGTGTGTTTTATAAGTTTCTGGAAATTATTTTGACTAGTACATCTAAGCTAAAGAATATCACTCGCATGACTAATTTCTCTTTAAAAATCATTCTTTTGTAAAGTGAATATCTTAGGGTGTTTCAAAAATGGAATTATGGCACAGAATTTAAATTTACTTAGAAGGTGAACACTATTTCTAAGAAATGATAAAGACTATTTATTAATAAAGTTAGTGGCATAGGTGGAATCTGTGGCTAACCATTATACTGCCCAGTACTCATCTTTAATTCCTCATTTTCCATTGATTTCTTCCTTAGGACCATCAACTGCAACATATTATTCACATGTTTTTAGGAGAAAAACAAGTGAGAACAAAAATTAACAAAGTCTTTTCTTCGTTCTCACTTTTCTTTCTCTAGTTCCTTCATCTAGTTTTCCTTCATCTATTCAAGCATCATCACCCAATTTTTCCTACTACCTAATATGTTCTAAGATGTGTGTTAAATGCTGGCAATATAAAATGTTGACATCGTTCTTAAATTTGAGATTTTTTTTTTCTGTCTGATAGGTATACAGATGTATAAAGTGTTATGCACTACATACTATAAAAAGTATTGTAACAGATTTAAATGCAAGGTGTGGAATCCAGAGGTATTAGGAAGAACATTTAGGGTCACACAGAAGTAGGTTCATAACTGGGACAGATAATGTTCCCTTTCAGTCTTCACACTGAATGGTGTTACAGCAGTTGCTGAGCTTAGAGTTATTAGCTTCTTCCATTTCACTACGGGAAAATTCAGTGGTCAGACAAACTTTATAGCTTTATAATCTTAATATCAATTGTGATTTGTGTGTGTGTAGAAAAATCAGGGTGTGGGACAGAGTTATAGGAGGTGAGATGATTCTCAGAGACGGAGTGGGGAGCAGAACAGGTGGATATACTAAAATACACTGCTGAGGGGAGCAGGAGGCAAGACAGGAGAAGTCTCAGTGCTATGTGAATTAGCTCCCTAGTCCTGCATCTAACTGCGATCATAGTGGTGATAACACTGACACTAACCCTCAGACCAGTAGGGAGGATCCTCAATTGTGGATTTTTGTGCTTTGTCTTGGAAATGACAATAAGTCAGTTTTGTGGGAATATTTTATATGTTGATATGGGTGGTGGCTATGCATGTTTATTTATTTCAAGTCATGTTTCTATACAATTAATTTTAGTGGTCTTTTGTATTTATGTATTTAGTGAGCACTAACTAAAAAAATGAGAGAAAAAGAAAGAGATATGTGGAAGAAAAAGTGAAAAGAAAGAAAAAAACTGGTGGTAAATATTAGTTTTGAACACAAGGGATGGATTTTTTTTTTTGAAAGATTTATTTATTTGTGCATACAGAACTGGGGTACAGGCCAGAGGCTCAGGGGCGGTGAGAAGCTTCACCAGAGACAGAGTAGGGAACAGAACAGGCAGATGGACGAAATACACTGCTGAGGGGAGCAGCGGGTGGGTCAGGAGAGGTCTGCCACACCATGTGGTCACCTCCGGGGCAGGCGGGGATCAAACTCATGCGGAAGTGACTTTAGATTCTCAGTGCTGTGCTGTGCTTTAACCCGCTGTGCCACAAAGGGAGGGCCCACAAAGGATGGATTTAAAGAGAGACCAGGTGACATTAAAACTTGTTTAATAGAAAGCAAATATGGATTATACACAATATATTATGTATGAGTTGTATTTGTATTATTTGTACGTTAGCTTCTTGAACCAAGCATTAAAATCAGACTTATTTCATGGCTTTGTCTCATTTGATTCTATCAATCTTCCCACAGTCAGTACAAGAGCGATTAACATCTCTAAGAGTTCAGTTACGCTCAGGGAGATAGTGACAGTGGAAAAGATGAAAGGTGACACTACCTGAGCTGGGAAATTATAGTGTCATTGGAGTCGAGTAAGTGACACATCTCAGCTATCATAGAATAGGGACATTCATTTTGAACTTCTTTCTCCCTTGGGTCTATTCAAACATCAGGAGCTTTTGATGTTCTGCTTTATGAGTCTTAGTTCAAGGAAAAATTCAGGGCTACCTTGAATTTTGCTCCTTTATGCATCTCTTATTTACTTAAAAATGTGTGAATGTTTGTAATCCCCCCCCTTTATTCTGAACTCCGTCATTTTCATCAAGGCATGTGTAAGGAGTTGATTTCATCAAGATGACTTTGTTTTCTGGGAAGAATGCCAAGGTAGCTCAGCACGTCAAAGAGAGAGCTGTAGGGTCTCACATCTCACATTTTGTTACAATTTTGAAGGAACCTTTCTCTATATTTCTGCTTTACTCTCCTCAGTTTTATCCTGAAAACAACTTTTTACATAAAATAGTTAAAATTGATGTCACATTTCTACAGGCATATTCCCCAGGTTTATAACTTGCATTGTTAAAAGAAAGTTTCTTTATCTAATTACTGTAGATCAACTTCTGAGAAGCTCCCACTCTGCTAGATTTAGCCTCGATAATGCCACTTCCCTTGAATTAATACATGAATTGAAACCAGAAGAATATAGGTTATGCTATACCATGCTCTAAATATGGTCTAACTCTTCGCATAGGTAGAAAGGCTGCTAGGATCAGCTCAATTAGGGCCACTTGGAGTGGGGAAAAATGTTAGTTTTCTTAGGGGTGGAATGTTGAACAAATGGAATTAATGTTACCATTAATGTGTGGAACATGTAGAACTCTGGGTTAATTTGCTTATTCATTAGTTGGGCTTCTTCATCATTTGGTTATATTTTAATGCACCGTTATTATTCCTTAGGTATTTGTGTTATCTTATTTGTCCTGTTTTCTCCTACTAAAAGAATGACCATCAGTCTGTGCCTTTGTTGTTCTGAATATATCCTCCATGTATTCTTATTTATTACTTATTTTAAATAATGAATTGATTCCCATAATCACTGTCTATGTTGTAAATATAAACACAGTTCCCAGATTGGTACAATTTGTTTTTTATTTCCTTTTCTGATCCTCTTTAATCTGAGACAGTATCAAATGTCTAGCATAAGTAGTGGGAAATAACAAGTTTAAGGGTTAGGATAAACATGAGTTTATTCCTAACAATTTCCTAGGTGACTATCTAGAGAAATACATCTCATGCCTCATTTATAAAGAAGTAGGAAACAATTCTTATGTCTGATTTTAAGTAAATAATATATGTAGAAAATACAACTAATTATTTAAGACATATAATTACATCTGTATCTGTACATGTATAAAAAATATAAATTGCTGTACCACATTTATACACTTAAAGACCAAGTTGCTTGCTTTTTAATTTACTCTGACCATCTGAAATTTCTCATGGCAGATAAGACTAAGAGATGGCTCCTTTGCATGCTTATATTAACCTATACAAAAAATACCACCACATTTTGTATATAACACTTGAAATTTTCTATTCATTTCTTTATATCTCATCTTTTATATATTGTTCTATGAAGAGTTTTATGTTGCCTAACTGTTCTTTGACTTCTTTTCATCCAGATTCTTATTCAGTCTTTTCAGACAGATTGTATTACACTTATTCTATGAAATGTCTCTGTAATTCATTTCTTTACTCAATTATAAGTGCAGGAGCTGTGGAACAGAACACATAACCCTTACATTATCTAACAATTTGTGTCATACTGATTTGTGTATGTGTGTAGTTTTCTCTTAGATGGTTATGTATTTTATTTCTACCAAGTTTCCTTTACAGTATACTATAGTTTGTTACTGAATATATTCTCCAAAGAGTTAGGAGCCAAGCATTTTTGCTGAATATATTATCTGTATTAGCTAACGCAGTACCTGAATTAAAGTTGTTTTCCAAAAGTATGCTGTACAGTTAACAAGTGATAAGTGGATGACTGGATAAGTAGATGACTAGATGAACAAACATAAGATTTGTCACAATAGTCTTGGATGTAAGTGTTCATTTAGCACATGCAGCAATTTTATTTTTTTAAGTGAGACCTATTTTCCTAGATTGATATAAAGATTTCCACATGGTACACCAAAAGATGAATGCTTTTTAGATATTTGCTAAGATTTCATACTCTTCCATCAACCACGTCATTAATTTGCATTAGGCATCATGGTATTGATACATACAGGTTTATTCTCTTCACTGTTATCAGAATGCTAAGGAGTTGTCAGCATTGAGACAACAGTCTCCTGATGCTCTTTATATCATGCTCCCAGTTCTGGGGAATAAAGAACTTGGGCTTCTTTCTAGGTCCTCCTACAATCTTTTGAGGCTAGTTTGCCCTGAGCAGTTTTACCTAAGCATGAAATGCTTCTTACTTCTCAAAAGGATATGCTACACAAAGAATTCATAAACCAGCAAAGTAGGAAAACTTAATTTTAGCATCTATCTTGGAGTGATAGTTTCCTTCTTATTATTGATTTACAGAAATCCATGTAAACACAATGCATTTAGCATACATTCATAGGGACTATTACAAAGTTATTAATAAAGGTATAACTAAAACCTTTCTGAATGTCAGATCAGAATTATATATGATTCTTTAAAAAAAGACTTGAGAATAATTAAAAAGATATTTATATTATTTTATAATATTTATATTATTTTATAATATTTATATTACTTATGAAATAACTGGAATTCCAGTTATTTCAATATCCAATAAAAATGATCTGAATAACAAGGCGGAACACAGTTGCTGACTATAAGTTGGATCTACTGTTTCACACCTCTGTTACAGTAACAGTTGTTTATATCTTGAGCTGGACCCATAGCAGCCCTCAGGCATCTTCATAATAGTTTTGGTTGCTGAGTATGTAAAAAGGCAATTCATTTGTTACTTTACTTATTAAATTAAGCAATGTATATTAACATGTATTATATAGCACTATCTTAGGTAATTTATATATTGTAATTAAGAAATCAAAGATCACCCTTAACCTCATGTTTAGTGAAGGAAGAATGTCACTGCACAGGTCAACCAACAATTGTATAATTAGATAGTGAGAAATTAATGCTATGATGATAATAAACAAAACGTCACTCTGATGGAGATTGATTAGAGAATACATCTGGGAAATGCTTAATTGGAAAAATCTGATAAAAACAGAAATTAAAATAATAGTAGTCACCTCAGACTCAAAGTGGAGACGTTTATGTTTGCTTGTTTTTTGGGATTTATTTATAGGGACATGGAATTTCAAAATACATAATTTTAAAAATTTAAAGTGAAACTGCAAAAACAATGTAATGGAGAAAGAATAGAATGACTCAAATTTCAGTTATAAGGTTTCAAGATTAAATGAAAACTTGTGACTTTGAATATGGTTTTATGTTGAATAGACATTGAGATTCTGAAATCAAGTAATGGCCTTATCTAATTTATACTTTCAAAGCCTTTGACTACTTTATGAAAAACTCTCTTAAAAGAAAAAAAAAACAGACATAACAAACACTAGAAATAGAAAAGTTTATGTTTGTCCTCAAAGATTTCAAAGTCAAGGTTCCTAAGTCAACAGCATGCAGTCCCTCTGAACTTTTATCAAAGGAACATAGTCTAAGATGGAATGATGGCACTAGAATTATACTTAATTAAATATTGCTTCCTTGGTTGTTTAGAGATTAGGCATGTTCTATTTGAATTAGGTGAAATCAAGGCATTTTTCATGCGTACATAGTTAAAAACAATCTAAAGTATAGATTTAATCCCAACAGGATATGGATCCTTTAAATTATTTTTGATAATATAAATAGCACAGTTCCTACATAGAAAAAAACAATGCTAGAATTAATTTATGATGAAGGTAATTATTACCTTGTGTTCTCATATACATTGTTTTTAATGTACACATATTAATATGGATAACTTTATATATGAATATATAAAATAACACATATACCATATATATATGAATAACTTTGCATATTTAAATATTCTATTAATAATCTATTGCATTTTCTACATCATTGGAAACTATAGGTTTACTAGTTAACAAAATCCTTCAATTCTCAGCTACTAATTTCCATTGATTGCTATCATGAATAAACAGCTATATTTTGAGTCAATTATGATAATACATAAGATATTAACTAGCTATGACTTCTTGAGGAAAACAATTTAAACTGATTCTCCCTGAATTTCTTCTTCTCCCAAAGAAGGATTGAGGCTCACCGGTATCTAGAAGTTCACTAAGTGTTTATTTTCTATGTCACATCCTGGAAAATAGCAAAGGGTCTGTTCCCATTTAGCTTTGCAATTGGAATTATTTCTACATGTGAATTTACTAGTATGAAAATCTTGACTTGCTATTGAGGATTGTTGATAAAAAGTCAAAGGTATAGAATGCAAAGATAGTCTATATTTTCCAATGCTACAGAATGTTTCAGATTCCCTCATTTATTAACAAATATTCGTTGTAACCTGCTATATGCCAAAAATTGAGTGTGTCAGGATTTAAACTACATCACCTGTTTCCAAGATAGTAATAGTCTAGTAGGAATAACTGATGGATGAAAATAAATGACATTTGGGGAGATAAGTCAAAACATTGAACTATTAATATAAGTGTGATTCTATAAGTTTGTGAACAAGAACTTCATTTTCTTTGCATTTCCAAATAAAAATGATCTTTTGGAGTCTATCCTGGATTAATTATTTCTTTAGCAAAGTTCCTAACAGTTCTTATGTAATTGGGAAAAGAGTGATGCAAGAACTATGACCAGTCACATAAAGTTGAAAGTTTCAAGGTCATTTTATTCAAGCTGATCAATAAATATTGTACACCGCACATCCACCCTGAATTTATTCCTGTAATTTATCTCTGCTTTGAGTGCAGCCATAGTTAATTGCTAATCCATATTCATTGAACATCACAAATGAGGGCATAGTCAGGAGATACTTCATGTACGGTCTCATCTACTGTAGGATGAAGTTATGGGCTCAGATTTTCATTTTCTTTTCAGTTGATTGGCCTCTCTAAACCTCTTAAAATGATAAAAAAGAATTGCTGATGGAGACTATCAGAGAATTTGAAAGACAATATTTAGCTGGCAATGACTTTATAAAAATAGGAACTTAGTTGAAACTATCCCTATACAGCAATTAAACTGGTTTCATTGTACTCACTGAGTTCAAGATATATTATGAGTTACAAAATTATTTGTGTTTCCAAAGGCATCAAATCAAAATTCAACATTGAAAATATAATTATTTAGAACATTTCATGAATTCTACTTGATATCATCTTTATTAGTATAAGGCTAGGATTGTAAACTAAAGATATCTATTAAAAATCTACATATCTCAAATCAGCTTTGCTCATTAACTCTAAGACCAAAATTTACTGAAAACTGACTGGTTCTTGAAGAACCACGGAAAAAGAAATTAAGTTCTGATTTATATTAGACTAGGCCAAATTAGTGGAGGCTTCCAACTCTGAATAGATTTGTGACATAAATTTTGAGGGTTTTGGTTGTGCTTCAATATATGTGAGCCATGATCTAACTACACAACTAATATAATTGGTCATCTGTAATTTTATTTGGGAGACCGCAAATGTTTTACATAAAAATTGTTCAAAATAAGATGCTGAGATATTAATTTTATCATGGTAGAAATTCTTATTTCAATCTCCAATCTTTAAGGCATTTAATTGGCTATTGGCTTTCCAATACACAATGGAAAATAGTAGTAACTAACACTGCATCATTTAGCTATTTGCTTAATATTTATCATAAATATTATCTATCTGATACCCTCCCTATAACCATGATTTTAATGATATTTAGGTAAGAACTAAAAATCCTTTTGGATTTTATTTATGTATGTAACAATTACATTTACAAGGCTGCTTCTCTACAAAGTATTCACATTAATAAACTTACTTAATGCAAAGACTATGGTGCTAGGGCCTTATTGCAGAGATTGAGAAAACCCAAGTTTAAAGAGATTAATATGTCCCCCGGTCACACAGACATGGATCTGACTCAAATTCTGTTTTGTCTCAATTCTTTTACAAATTCTGTTCTTAACAATTTTACTGTGTTAATGTTACTTCAACACTCTTTTTTAAGCAACATAAATGTAGCATTTTTTAAAACTAATTTCTATTTAATATACAGCCCATAGTGTATGTGTGCTATTTTAAATAAACAAACATGTGTTATATGTTTTAATTTATACACTGCTTTCCACAAAGTTTAAATTGTTCACAAAGTCCCTACATTTTACATCTCTCCATTATACAGCTTTATTTGATTTAATTTAGTTGTTGTTTGATCATATTTATTTTTTTTTTAAGATTTTTTTATGCATACAGAACTAGGATACAGGTCAGAGGTGCAGGGGTGGTGAGAGGATTCACCAGAGACAGAGCGGGGAGCAGAACAGGCCGACTGACTAAGGACACTGCTGAGGGGAGCAGTGGGCTGGTCAGGAGAGGTCTGCCACGCCATGTGGGTCAGCTCCCGTGCGGAGATCAAACTCATGCTGAAGTGGCTTTAGCTTCTCAGTGCTGTGCTTTAACCTGCTGTGCCACCAGGAAAGGCCTGATCATATCTATAATTTCAAAATCAACCATTATGATGTGCCACTTCCCTCAATCCACTGTTTATGTTGTAGATTTCAAGTTTTTACCCCATGAAATAAAACCTCTACCTAGTTGTCTAATTGTCTCAATTTTCTTTCCTGTTACTGATTAATTCACCATTTTTAGGATTTATCAATCTAGGCTTTCTGAGTCCTTGATTAGTGTGTGTGTGTGTGTATATGTATGTATATATGAATATATATTTATATATATACTAGTATATTAGTATATACTAGTATATATAA
>NW_004567129.1:20435234-20443526 GCF_000260355.1 Condylura cristata | reverse complement strand
TATATATATATTACATTGATCTTCATTTTCAACCATTTTTCTATCTTTCTGATAGACTGGCTCATCAGTATAATGAAAGAAAATTAGAAATCAAATGAAAGAGTTATTCTTCCATCCTTGTGTAAGGAACATTAACTCGTTGATCATCTCTTATTGCTTTCATAAAATTGCATTGGATAAAATTTAAGAACACAAATATAAAATGTCTTGGTCTTTTGAATTTCACTGCCATATTCATCTTTTCTCTGGACCACAAACTTGAGAATAATATTTTTTGAAGAAACATGGTAAACAACACACTGCTTTGCTTATACAACTAGATTTCCATTGCCTTGTGGACAAAGTCTAAACTTTATTTTTATGACTTTCCAGATATTATAGTTTATATACGAGAAGACTGTGCTTTAGAGAGACCAATATAATAGCTGGCAATGTTAAGTTGTAGGTATGAATCTTAACATGAGTTCAACTCACTGGAAAGCTAACATTCTTCATTGCTGTGATCTAGAAACTATCCATTACTTCCGTTACAAAAATAAATAAACCCCTCAATCTAGGTCCTCACAGGAAATTATGGTGCACACAGTGTGATTTAACTAAAAAAAAAAAAATGTAATTAACTAATTATCCACAGAATATGTAGACGGGTTACAGAAATACAGACTAATGAAAGTTGGGAATTGCTATCTAGAACTTGGTGTTAAATGGAGTTTAAGATCTGACCCAACTATAAGCATGGAGAATTAAGTCATCTCCAGAGCCATAGAACAGCAGGAAAGAAGACACAAGATAAGTCCTGGAACTCTTCCTTCTTCTGCCTTTTTAACTCCTAAACAAACCTGACAGTAGCTAAGGATTTTCGAGGCTCAGGACATGTGCCCTTAGACATCACAGAGCAGGACAGAGCAAAGAAAGATGAAAATGGATCTGGGTGGAGGAGGGTGAAAAGAAAGAAAACTAACTTGGAAGGCTTTTATGTTACCACACAGTAGAATCAGGTTTCCCTTGGCCTAAGAGTTTTTTGGTTTTTTTTTTTTTTTTGTACCTTGTTATTTATTTTTTTTTACATAAATTCTCACCACGTTGCTTAAAAAAAGTTTATTTATTTATTTAAATATTCTATTTATTTATGAATACAGAACTGGGATGCAAGCCAGAGGTGCAGGGACGGTGAGAGAATTCACCACAGACAGAGTGGGGTACAGAACAGGCAGATCAATGAAGTACAGCGGGAGCAGCGGGAGGGTCAGGAGAGGTCTGCTGTGCCATGTGGATCACCTCTGGGGCTGGGGATGAAACTTGCACTGAAGCTGCTTTGGCCAGCTTGAGATGCTGCACTTCAACCTACTGGCCACCAGGGAGGGGCTAAAAATGTACTTTTTAATTCCCCTAAACTTCCTCTCACCTACAGCATAGGAAATCTCTGGGAAAATAGATGGAGATTCTATTTTTTTTCATAGTGGTATCCCTAGTGATGAAAATAATGCCTGGAACATGGTTAGTGCTCAAACAATATTCAGTTAAGCAAATAAATGAGAAAGGATACATGTAATAGACAAAAATCATTTCAAAATTGCAAACTTAAATAAATTGTCCGTGTAGCTTGACAAAAATTTGTTGCTGTTTTTCTAGTTCTTATTGTGAATGTGCAGGCACATAATTTACACAATAAAGTGAACACCACTAAGCTTGTTTAATGTGTGTATATATATGTAGACATCTTGTATTTAATTAATAGGATTAATTTCCAATGATACGATTTCAGATTAAGGCACGAAAGACTTGCCCTCATCATCATTAATGCCTCACTAAAATTGAAAAATCTAAAACTTTTATATAGGAGGAACTTGGAGTTGCCAATATGTGTGTTAGATTTTTACTGGAGACTTTATTTGCATAATAAGTGCTGTTTTTTTCACTTGGATTGTTTGTTTACTTCATCTGTAATGGGGGATCAGCCGTGACAACACTGTAAGAAGAGCTGCTGTATTACACTCCACAACTCCAGGAAGGACCATTTGTATTATCATTCACATTAGTGGGACTCCAGCCACTGTACCTTGGAGTCCTAATGAGAAGCTGAGGTGCTCCTCAACTAATCCTTGGCCACTATCTCCAGCTATGGTCTTAAACATATTCAGGGAACTGATGACAATGGCTTTTGGTGTTAAGTTAATAAACAAGCTGATAGTTTGGAATTGATAAACTCATTCATTTTATTTAAATAACTTTAATAGACACTTTCTCATAAACTTGGTACCTCATCCACAGTCCACTGGACTTGTTACTGATATTTTTATTGGAATCAACCCAATCCTTACACCTGTATCATAATGCAGATGCTTGCCTTGATTCTAGTTTTCTTCATGTGAAAAAAAGAAAATAATTTTTAACCAGTAATTGTAAATGCTATAAAGTAAATTATATATAAAATATTTTATACATGGATTGTATTCTAAAAACAATCCTTTGTTGACAAATACTTTTTGGAGTTAATGAGCCTACTCTTTGAGAACAGGAAAGAAGCAAGCAGATTTGAGAGAAGTCCATTTTATGACTTCAGTGAACTGGTTATGTTCTGATTAAAGAATAATGCTAGAACTTCATATTGTCAACACAAGGGAAATTAGCATGTCCATATTTGAATTTAGGGCATCATTTGGCATGCAGTATAATACCATAAATATGCTAGTACATGCCTACATAACAATTTGTAGCATGAATCACATGTAATATTTTCTCTGAGTTGGTTATAAAGCACATTTGGAAACCAAAATTAACCAGCTGACATTTTATTATGCAGTTGGACTGATGTAATGTAAAATTTAATTACATAATATTTCACACACAGCTGTGACAAAACACATATGAGTTCCCAAGATTCAACAGCTAAGCTGAAGCAGAGATCTTTTAGGGAAGTGATCAAAGTGGATTGTAAGCAAGAACATCTTCCAAAACTGACTCTTCTCTGGACAAATGAGAATCTACTTCTATGCCCTGAGTCTCTTTTCTTAAATACTCAAGTGCCACTTTCACCAAGTTCCTCTGAGAAAACAGATATACTCTAGAAATCTTATAGAACAAAGTAAAACAAGCAATAAAAAGGCAAAATAGTTCATCTGAATTGCCTTGAGAAGCACCACAAGTAGTGGGTGAGCTCAGCTACTTTAATCCCCCTTGTGTTTGCAAAAGCTTCGGATTTTTGATATTTAATTGCTAGTAAACAGTGGATAATAAAATGTACTCATCAACCAAACAGGATCTGAGTTTATTTTGTGGCTGCATTGTCTCTGTCTAAAAATTTCTAGCTGAAATGTGTTCAGTGAAAAACCATTTTACACCTACAGAAAGAAATTTAATTAGAAAAAAAGTAAATGAGCTGCCAATACCATCAATAAAGCAAGCATTTATTGAGTCGTACTGTTTATTCAGCACTGTGTAAGGAGATGTAGCAATCTCAGAGAGGAATATTTTTTTAAAGGCTTATATTTTGAGTTCCTTTTTTTGGGGGGGTTATATGGTACTGTAGGAAATATGCTTATGGGCTACATCTGAGGCCATTTGGTGTTCCCTTTTTATACTTTTGTTCTGAGTATCATGATACTAGTCTAATCTGGCAAAGGGTTATAGGAAGGGTCACCAAACATTAAGTCTATATCTTAAAATAAGAATTTAATCAGGTACTTCTCAAAGTGGGCCCTGCATGTTCTAACTCAGCACCCCTCTCTACCATAAGGGCTCATTATCAGCTCTCAGGACATTCTTAGAGATGTGTTAGGGCTGGGATGGGAAAGAATGGAATTGCAAATGCCAAAATCATCATTACCTGTTTTAAAAGGAGTCATCTCCTCTTTCTAATCACAGGACCTCTGAACTTGTAATTCAAAGATATAAAACAGGCCACACTGTGTGGAAGTGCATCAGTAGTACCTACTTTGGGGTTTAAATAACACAAAAAAGAGCCTTAATTCCTTACAGGCAGCTATATCCTGGCAGCAAATCCATAGCCAGAAGATTAAAGGTAGTGAAAGCAGACCTCATTTTCATTTTCTCGTTTAAGGGACTGTCTTAATTCAATTATCTCAGTACTCATGGGGGCTATTTGCTGTCTTCTGCTCCAAAAACATTCTTTCCATTTACAGAACTGAAACTTGCACTGCTGCAAACTATGTGGCCAGCATTGTTCATGCTGTCACACCTCTATGCTCCTATCCATAGTTATTTCTTCCTATAAAATTCATCATCTGGGCCCTCCCTGGTGGCGCAGCGGGTTAAAGCACAGCACTAAGAAGCTTAAGCCACTTCTGCATGAGTTCGATTCCCGCCTGCCCCGGAGGTGACCACATGGTGTGGCAGACCTCTCCTGACCCACCGCTGCTTCCCTCAGCAGTGTACTTCGTTGATCTGCCAGTTCTGCTCCCCACTCTGCCTCTAGTGAAGCCTCTCGCCGCCCCTGAGCCTCTGGCTTGTACCCCAGTTCTGTATGCACAAATAAATAAATCTTAAAAAAAAAAAAAAAGAAATGATATCAGGATGCCAGTCATTGCTTATTTACCCAGTCCCACCCATACATCCAAAATAGGCCCCTCTCTGCACCAGAAATTCACTAGCTTAATATGTATCCATATGGTTCTCTCCAGTGAGACTGTGAAGTAAGTCGCATTAACAGTCTTTATTATAGATCACGGACTCTTGAACTCAAATTATACAGAATAAAGTGCTAAGCCATATGTGAATCTATGTACCACAGGCACACAGAAGAGCTATGCTATGAACAAATAACATATAGATCCTGTGAGATGGAGATATTATCTGTTCAGTAATAGTGTCCAGTTTTGACATTCCCTTAGCAGTATTCCCTGCTCTTGGGTCTGTGAAATAGAGATATATATTGTTACAGTAAAATCCCTTTTTGGTGAGTCACCTTATCAGAAATAGTCAAGAAAAAAAAAAATACAGGACACTGAACTCAACTACTTTAAACTACTTTGTGTGTGTGTGTGTGAGTGTGTGTGTGTGAGTGTGTGTGTGTGTGTGTGTGAAACAATTCCCCAATATTGGCAATTTTCATTATTGTCTCATTGTTGTACTATTTTTTGACCCCTATTTTGTTAATGCTTGACAGATGATTTGACTAGTGCACTACTCCATCATAGGAAATTACTGATTTTACCTAGACTATTCATTTTGTAGATGAAGAAATTCAGCCCAAATAAAGTTGAATGGCATAGCAAGGCAGATCAGATAGGATCAAATCTCTAGATTTGGTTTACAATACCCATTCCTTCTCTTTTATGAAGTCTCAATACCACGTTATCTCTCTTCTATGAATGAAAGTTGGGGAAGTAAACATGAAGGCAAATTTTGCATACTGGAAAACAAATGAGTATAATTTTAATGATACAAAATGAACTTGGGATAAATGTGATTTCAAATGATTTTTGTATGTTAGCATCAAATAGTCTTGGCATGTAAAAATATGTGTAAGCTTTATGTAAGAAAAGAGAATATAACTGTTCTCTATGTTTCACTTCTCTTTAGTCTGCTACTACATAGGTACTTCATTGGGACAAACCCAGTGCCTGAAAATTAATGTTTCAACAATGAAAACTCTGTGAATTAGGTACTGATTGGCACATCTCACCCTACCCCTGACCGGGTGCTAGAAACAGGGCAATCTAATAGAGCTCTATAAGCAGACCACCTAGAACCATAGGCAGTTATAGTCAGCTAAACATCGGCAGCAACCCAATTTATGGGTTAGGAATTCTTTACAAGACTGGAGAAATTAAAATAAACAAAAATGAATTTCAGATGCCCAGGTTTTTCTTACCCCCACCCAATACATGTAGATATTCAAAGCTATGCAAATAAAGATTTTTCAAACAGATTCATCAGCCAAACACTGTGTCGCCATGGAAATGGTCAGTCACCCAATCAGGTGATGCCCCTAGACCAAGGAGAAAGAGACAGTTACTATAAAAGGTCACAGTCACACCCACAAGTTGATCTAGTACAAGTGATTCTCATGTCCCTTCATGCTGTGATTCTTTCTCCAACAAATGTTTGTAATCAAATAGATCTGGTGTAAAATCCTGACCCATCTAAATCGCTGTGGTTTTGACAATTTACTCTGAATATTATCTTCCTCATCTGAACAAGTGAATCAATACCTGATAATGTTGCTATACTAATTAAATCAAGTAATATAAATAAATCTGAGCTTAATGACTATTGTAAACCAATGCTGAATAATGAGTGTCAGTAGTTTGTAATATAAATGAGGATATTGTAAGGGTAATGAAAAACTTATTTTAAAAATAGCTGAATTCACATAATGTTGAATACATTCCGAAACATGAATAAAGATGCATTTCGAGTAATACAGAACTTGCCTAGTTTATGAATCAACAGCTTTGGCACGATTTGTGAACTTATGTGTACAATCACTCTAACCACCCCCATCCCACTGGATCAAAATCTGCCTTCTGAACTCAGATCATTAGTAACTTCATATGCGTGTTAAAATTTAAGATGAGTTTATATATGCTATAAAATATAGTACATTTTATTGTTACTAGGTATTTGCTATGTAAACATGGCTATCCATCACATTAAGCTCCTTTTTTGTTCATGAGTTCATTTGTTCTTTATGAAAAAATAACAAAGAAAAGTGTTACCTCTCATTTTGAAGGTGAGGAAACTGACAGTTCAGATAACACAATTTGAAATTGCTTGGGTCAATTTTCAGAGCAAGTGCTTTCTTTCTTAAAGCCTTCTTGTATTTTTCCTTTTTATTACTATTACATATTTGTTTCTCCACAAATTCAAGCAAAAAACAACTTTCAGTGAAATTTTAGGACATTTTATTAAAGGTATGATTAAATTTTATGGGCAAGTTATAGAAACACCAAAAAAAGATATAGCAATAACAGTGAAGTAATACTTCAACTGACCCTAAACCAATCAGAGTGGGTAGAAGTTAACAGAAATTTAGTTCAAACCTGCCTAGGGCCTCCCTGTTGGCAGAAGGAGTTAAGTCTTAGCACTATGAAGCTATCCACAGCCACTGCAGCAATGGTTCGATCCCCAGGCAGGGAGCTGACCCACATGCCTCAGCAGACCTCTCCTGTCTCACCCGCTGCTCCCCGCAGCCATGTATTTCAGTCAATCTGCCTGTTCTGCTCCCCACTCTGTCTCTAGTGCATCCTTTCAACCCTTGTACCTCTGGACTACACTCCAGCTCTTCTATACATAACTAAATAAAATGAGTATTAAAAAAAAAAAAAGGACCTGCCTAGTTGAGACAACTTACACATGAACACATTGGTGAAATAAATTATCCTACTTGAAATAGAAAGTGCGGAAGTGTGGAAACAGTAGCTATCTGCTGCATGCATCAAATGCCCACACATTGCTTAATACTAAAAAATCAAACTTGCATCATTAATTACTTAATAATAATAATAAAATTATGTATAACAACAGAAACAGAGAAATATAGAAATACAAAGGCTGGAAAAATATAAATTTTCAATGTTAAAATGGTGCTGTTTACCTAAGTGATTAGTAAGTCATTATTTAGAACATTTTAAAATAAGTTTACATAATTGACCTCATTCTAACACATTGTTACTTTTGTGTGTATTTTCAGCTATTACATTAAAATAGCTGAAAAATCTCAGTGCCAAGGGATTTATAATGAAAAATAGGGGCAGTTCTGTCTTAGTCTTGCTTCCAAAAGATAAGTTCTACTCCATTTAGATATTTCTTTTCCTTTTTTTTTTTTTTTTTTTTTTTTGTAGAGAAACTGGGTCAGAAGTGAAGCGATGAGAGGATTCACCAGAGACAGTATGGGGAGCAAAACAGGTAGATGTATTGAAATACACTGCTGAGGAGAGCAGCAGGTGAGACAGGAGAGGTCTCTGTGTCATGTGGGGCAGTTTCCAGGCTGGGATTGCAACTCAGGATGTAGGGGTGATAACACTGAGATTTAATCCCTCGGCCACGAGGGAGGTTCCTCATTTAGGTAGTTCTTAAAATATATTTCTACGTATCCAAGTCAAATATGATAAACTATTCCTTCATGATCTATAAAATGTACAAGTCATTTATGGGTCTTCTGTTAACAAATATTTTACGCGTTCACATCTCTTTCTGATTTAGCATTTACTATCACTCTACTATTATTTCTTTCTTTTTTTTTTTTTTTAAAGATTTATTTATTCATACAGAACTGGGGTACAGGCCAGAGATGCGGAGGGTGAGAGAATTCACCAGAGACAGAGTGGG